>NC_056725.1:1618981861-1619114361 GCF_019279795.1 Protopterus annectens | reverse complement strand
TAGTTGGGAAGCTCTAGCCAGTTGAGTTTATGGAGAGGTACACAGTGATGGGTGGATGATTTGTTACTGGTGGCGAATCTGGCTATTTTATTGTAACAAGAGGACAGTTTGGTTTTCAGAGAAGATTGTAGGTTTGTAAGAAGAGGGGCACCATAGAGAAGGGAGGGAAGGAGAAATGTGGTAGAGAGAGTAATTTTGGTAGTTGAGGTAAGGACCAATTGTGACGGTAGAGCATGCCCAGTTTTAGGTGAGTTTTTTTTTATATTTAGTAGTAGGTGGGAGTTGAATTTGAGTCTGTCATCAATTTGGACCCCTAGTAGTTTAGCTTCAGATACCAGCTCAAGAGGTATGTTATTTTGGCTGATGATGGAGAATAGAGATTTATCATAATGATTTGTTTTGGAGGGGGTAAATATCATAAGTTTAGTTTTAGCAGCATTGAGTGTAAGATGGTTGTCTTTCATCCATTGTTCTGTGGTGGTGAAGGCATCTTGAGTAAGTTTTAGAAGAGTTGGGATGGATGAGGCAGCACAGATGATTGTGGAGTCATCAGCATATTGAATAATGTTTGCAAGGGGGATAGAGTGGTAAAAGTCATTAATGAAGATGTTGAAGAGGAGGGGGCCTAAAATAGAACCTTGTGGAACACGTGTAGGGGTGTTGAGGAAGGAGTAGGTGGCTTTTTTCCACTTGACAGCTTGTTGTCTATTGGAGAGATAGCCAGTAAACCAATAGAGGGAAAAGGGGAAAAGGTTTAGGTTAGATAACTTAGTAAGAAGTAGGTTATGAGAGATAGTGTCAAAGGCTTTAGAGAGATCGAGTAGGATGGTAGATACAGTGAGGCCAGAATATCTTGCTTTATTTACAGTTTCAAGGAAGTATAGGAGGACAGTCATAGTACTATGATGGGGTCTGAATCCGTACTGTGTGGGAGTTAATAGATTGTTGTCCAGGAGATGGGGAAGTAGTTGTACATGGATACATTTTTCTAGGACTTTTGAAATGGGAGAGAGGATGGCAATGGGATGGAAATTGGTAATATTAGTGTTGGTACCACCTTTATGTAGGGGAATAATGTAGGCTTTTTTCCAGATTTGAGGAACAATACTTTCTTGGATGGAGCGGTTAATTAGTATACTGATAGGGAGGGCAATGGCTTCTGCAGCTATGCTAAGGAAGTAAGAGGGGATGTTATCAGGGGCATTGGTGCATGGTTTTAGTTTTTTTAGGAGTTTTATTATGGTGGATGTAGGAATAGGTTTAATGAAAAATGGTGGGGGAGTGGAGTGAGTGGGAGAAGTTGGAGGGGGAGAAGCTTGATGAGGGGTGGGAGAAGTTGGAGGGGAGGAAGTCTGGGGAGAAGTGGGAGAAGTTGGAGGGGGAGAAGCAGGAGGAGAAGTGGGAGAAGTCTGAGAAAAAGTGGAGGTAGGAGAAGGGTTGTTATTTGGGAAAGAGGAGGTGAGTTTGGAAATAGAGTCTATGAAGAAGGAGTTGAATTGGGTAGCAAGATCTGTGTCATCTACATTTGGGCAAGGGATAGGGTTTTCGGTGGTCCCGGGTTTTAAGAGGGTAGTTATACCCCTTCAGAATTTTTGAGGGTTAGTTTTGTGGTTACTTTGGAGTCGGGTGAAGTAGTTACGACGGTCTGCAGAGATAAGTTTTTTAACTGAGTTACGAAGAGTTTTGTATTCATTGAGAGAAGGTGTAGATTTGTTATTTTGATATTGTGTCCAGGCTTTGTCTCTAAGTCGCATGGTGGTAAGGGTGTTTGTAGTTAACCAGGGGGTGGATTGTTTTTTTATTCTTTTGGTTTTTAAAGGAGCATGGGTATCTAGAAGGTTTAGGAATGTGGTGTTAAAGTGAGTGATTGCATCTTCAAGGGGTAGAGTTTTTAAGGGGTACCAGTTTAGTGTTTGTAGGGAGTTGCAGAAAGCTTCAGAGTTAAAGTTTTTATGGCAACGGGTAATAATGTAATTATGAGTGACTTGTAAGGGAGAAGGAAGATGTCTAGTGAAGATAGGAAGGTGGTCACTGAGGGAGTCAGGTATGGTTCCGCTGTCTGGGTAGTAGTGAGGGTGGGAGACTAGAATCCAATCTAGGATGTTTCCACTGGTAAAGTCTTTGCATGGTCTAATGATGGAGTTGATGAGTTGAGAGTAGTTGTATAGGTTGATGTTAAGGGAGTGAGTTGGGGACTGAATGGAGGACCAGTTAATATTGGTATCTCCCATGATTATAGTTTCATTATTAATGTTTGTTGAGAGCCAGGAGAGGATTTCTTCAAGTATTGGTATATTGTCTCCTGGGGGAGTGTAAAGAGAGACAATGTATATATATTTGTGTTTGTTTAGCTGGAGATGGGCCAGTATTAATTTTGCATTATGGAACTGGGGGATGGTTTTATTATAGGGTGTTATACATAGGGAGGATGAGTAGAGTAGCGCTACTCCACCACCCTTTTTATAGCTTCTGTCTGATCTGATGATTGAGTAGTTAGGTGGTACTATCTCTGAGTCTTTTATGTGTGGTTTTAGCCAGGTTTCAGAAATGGTTAGGATGTCTGGTTTGTTGTGAAATAGCCATGCATGTAGATTTGGAATTTTGTTAGTTATGCTTTATGCATTAAGGGATGCAAATAGGATGTATTTAGAATTTGAGGATGGGAGTTTTGGGCCTGGGTTGGTGTGTATATCACCGGATAATAGTATGGAAGTTAGGAGCTGAGTTGTGTAGTATAGGTATTTGAGTTGTTTTGGTTGAGAGGTGTAGGTTAGGGGATAAGTGGAGGAGATGGGGTGGAAAGTGTGTGTACAAGTGTTATGAGAAGGGATTGCTTTGTAATGAAACCACAGGATGTGGTTGGAGGGATAAAGTTCAGGAGAGATGGAGTTGGTATAGTAGGTGTGTGATATGTGGAGAGGGTAAGTTGTATGTAGGAGTAGGGTGTGGTTGAAAAGGTAAGGCTGGGTGAGATTGTAGATAAGGATAAGGTTTAGAAGGAGTAGCAGTTGGAATGAAAGGGATAGATATTTTACAGACATGATGTGGATTTAGTAGGCAATATAGGAGTTGAGTAAGGAGATGGGGAAAGTTGATGTGGGTGTGGTATGAATAGAGGAGAGGATAGGAGGAGGAAGGGGTGGAGTTTGGTAGGTGCAGAGGATGTAGGTGTGGCTAAGTGGGTATAAACCTAGAGGTAGTGGGTGGGTAGAAATTGGGGGTAGGGTAGGGGAGCGGAGTGAGCCTGCAGGGCGAACGGAGCGGGTAGAGACAAAAGAGCAGAATGTGGAGTAAGACAATCAGGAAAATTGAGGGACAGCCAACAATTGAGAGACAGCCAACAGGTAAGTGTGAAGGCTGGAAAAAGGTGGATAGTATACAGAGATAGTGGGGAAGAATGGCAGGATGCAAGACTGTTAGTCACTGATAGGGTGCCTAGTGCAGGAGATAAGGTGGAAAATAACTGTATAGAAGACTGAGAAGAGAGTGAAATGGGGGGTTTCAACAGGAAGTTTATAGGGGTGGCATAGAAAAATAAAAGTGGAGGGGGTATTATTTCTACAGGTATAGAGACCGCTCAGGAGAAAAGTACTGTGCAGGGTTGAGTTATGAAGTGCCACCTGGTGGCCACTCTTGGTATGGTATCTAGTGGAGAGTGAGACGGGGAAGGGAATGAGAAGGAGTAGGCAATGCAGGGGGTAAGACTGTGGAAGTACAGGTTGAAGGCTGTAGGAGGGGTTTGGCTGCTGGCTGATCTGCCTGCTCAGTTGGCCTGGACTAGATATTATATAAACGTAATTTAGAAGAATTAACATACATATATTAACGTTGAGTTAATATGAATACATACTTTCAAAGCCTTATATAGGACACACTTTTCAGGAAGATATGAGGGTTTTTTTTCTGTGGTGCCCTACAGTTCCGAGGCTTTCAGAGGGGTGCAAGCAGATAAAATGTTGCTGGGACACTCAGGTACACAATGCTGGTAAAATAAAAAGGGAAAAATAATAAGTTAGGGAGAGGGAGAAGGTAGAAGTCTTGTAAGAAGAAAGGTAGAGTTGAAAAAGTAGTTATACAATCACAGTTAAATAAGTCTGATCACAATTAACAAAATAGCATTTGAACTAGTAGACTGAAATGTATCAGTTTACAACAGGAGGACATTTAGTAATACAAAGTGTCAATAAATGTATCATGGTCAATGCTTAGCACACAAGAGAGAAACATCAGTTGCAGATGCAGGCATATTTAAGTAGTAACTCTAAGCATTACTAATATAATTAACAGCTATCGTAGAAATGCAGTCTTAAATGTACCTCATTTACAATTTGTATCACAGCAAATATAATGTTGTGTAGTTTACTAAATCCATATATTTTGCATCAGATAATTAAATGCATAGCAAAGAGGGTAAGACTTGCTGCCAAGGTTAGTTTCAGAACCCCAAACACATTAGCAGAGGGTCACAACAGACAGCGTTCAAACATTGAACAGTGTAGGAGGCAAACAAGGAGTCTATTAGGCGGGGCTGCCTTCAAAACGCCAAACCAAATATAAAAAATAGGTACAGCTATCAGTGAGTACAGGCACTTTGTAAGCACTAGCATTAACAGCTTAAGCGCCAACTAAGACACTAACTGGAGATTTGCATGTAAAGTAATGGCGGGTATATCAACCCTGGGATAAAACGACAAAAAAGAAACAGTCGCTAACATTAAACAGTAACTACCGCCAAGGCTAGGCTAGCTGGGGGTTATGTCGATAGTTAAGCTCGTAAATCCAAAAATACATAACTGAAAAAATCATTACGAGAAGCAGCCGCGAGCGCTTGTAAGGCGCTATCAGAAGAACCTTTAACAGTACAGGTTAAATAACAATGCAGACAACGCTTGTAAGGCGCTATCATAAGAACGTTTAACAATACGGGTTAAATAACAATGCAGTTAGTGCTTGTAAGGTGCTTTCATAAGAACTTATAACAGTACAGGTTAAATAACAATGCAGTTAGTGGGGTTAAATAATTAGGAATGCATCTCAGAAGTAAGAAAAAAACAGAACAATACAAACAAATTGACAATACACTTACTAGTTCCAGCAACAGGAGCAGGACGCTCAGCAGCCAGGTGAGAGGAGGAAGAAGAAAGATGGTGGCAACACAGGAGGGGTATACTTAAAAGGTGTAGAAGGGAGTAGGGGTGCAGGGGGAGGGGTAAGTGATTAGCGGGAAAGTAGAAAAAGAAACGCAAGAGAGATAAGAGGGTGAGAGGTAAGGAAAGGAAGCCGAGGTTGAGTAATAGGAGGAGCTAGTGCAAGAGGACAGAAAGAGAATAAGAGGGATAATGAGGTAAATCTTCAGATAATGAAGAAGTACATAGGAGAACAGCTACAGCAGCAGTAAAAAGTAGCTAATTGGAAGCAGGATGAGGGAGGAGAGTAAGGGGTAGGATAGCTATCAGAAAAGCAAAGTAACAGAGACAAAAGAGCAGAATGTGGAGTAAGACAATCAGGAAAATTGAGGGACAGCCAACAATTGAGAGACAGCCAACAGGTAAGTGTGAAGGCTGGAAAAAGGTGGATAGTATACAGAGATAGTGGGGAAGAATGGCAGGATGCAAGACTGTTAGTCGCTGATAGGGTGCCTGGTGCAGGAGATAAGGTGGAAAATAACTGTATAGAAGACTGAGAAGAGAGTGAAATGGGGGGTTTCAACAGGAAGTTTACAGGGGTGGCATAGGAAAATAAAAGTGGAGGGGGTATTATTTCTACAGGTATAGAGACCGCTCAGGAGAAAAGTACTGTGCAGGGTTGGGTTATGAATCGCCACCTGGTGGCCACTCTTGGTATGGTATCTAGTGGAGAGTGAGACGGGGAAGGGAATGAGAAGGAGTAGGCAATGCAGGGGGTAAGACTGTGGAAGTACAGGTTGAAGGCTGGAGGAGGGGTTTGGCTGCTGGCTGATCTGCCTGCTCAGTTGGCCTGGACTAGATATTATATAAACGTAATTTAGAAGAATTAACATACATATATTAACGTTGAGTTAATATGAATACATACTTTCAAAGCCTTATATAGGACACACTTTTCAGGAAGATATGAGGGTTTTTTTTCTGTGGTGCCCTACAGTTCCGAGG
Source organism: Protopterus annectens (assembly GCF_019279795.1). Taxonomy (NCBI): domain Eukaryota; kingdom Metazoa; phylum Chordata; order Ceratodontiformes; family Protopteridae; genus Protopterus; species Protopterus annectens. The sequence goes on along the minus strand of NC_056725.1, from coordinate 1,619,108,230 downwards.
CTTTCAGAGGGGTGCAAGCAGATAAAATGTTGCTGGGACACTCAGGTACACAATACTGGTAAAATAAAAAGGGAAAAATAACAAGTTAGGGTGAGGGAGAAGGTAGAAGTCTTGTAAGAAGAAAGGTAGAGTTGGAAAAGTAGTTATACAATCACAGTTAAATAAGTCTGATCACTATTAACAAAATAGCATTTGAACTAGTAGACTGAAATGTATCAGTTTACAACAGGAGGACATTTAGTAATACAAAGTGTCAATAAATGTATCATGGTCAATGCTTAGCACACAAGAGAGAAACAGTTGCAGATGCAGGCATATTTAAGTAGTAACTCTAAGCATTACTAATATAATTAACAGCTATCGTAGAAATGCAGTCTTAAATGTACCTCATTTACAATTTGTATCACAGCAAATATAATGTTGTGTAGTTTACTAAATCCATATATTTTGCATCAGATAATTAAATGCGTAGCAAAGGGGGTAAGACTTGCTGCCAAGGTTAGTTTCAGAACCCCAAACACATTAGCAGAGGGTCACAACAGACAGCGTTCAAACATTGAACAGTGTTGGAGGCAAACAAGGAGTCTATTAGGTGGGGCTGCCTTCAAAACGCCAAACCAAATATAAAAAATAGGTACAGCTATCAGTGAGTACAGGCGCTTTGTAAGCACTACCATTAACAGCTTAAGCGCCAACTAAGACACTAACTGGAGATTTGCATGTAAAGTAATGGTGGGTATACCAACCCTGGGATAAAACGACAAAAAAGAAACAGTCGCTAACATTAAGCAGTAACTACCGCCAAGGCTAGGCTAGCTGGGGGTTATGTCGATAGTTAAGCTCGTAAATCCAAAAATACATAACTGAAAAAATCATTACGAGAAGCAGCCGCGAACACTTGTAAGGCGCTATCAGAAGAACCTTTAACAGTACAGGTTAAATAACAATGCAGTCAACGCTTGTAAGGCGCTATCAGAAGAACGTTTAACAGTACGGGTTAAATAACAATGCAGTTAGCGCTTGTAAGGCGCTTTCATAAGAACTTATAACAGTACGGGTTAAATAACAATGCAGTTAGTGGGGTTAAATAATTAGGAATGCATCTCAGAAGTAAAAAAAAAAAACAGAACAATACAAACAAATTGACGATACACTTACTAGTTCCAGCAACAGGAGCAGGACGCTCAGCAGCCAGGTGAGGGGAGGAAGAAGAAAGATGGCGGCAACAGAGGAGGGGTATACTTATAAGGTGTAGAAGGGAGTAGGGGTGCATGGGAGGGTAAGTCATCAGCGGGAAAGTAGACAAAGACCCGCAAGAGAGATAAGAGGGTGAGAGGTAAGGAAAGGAAGCCGAGGTTGAGTAATAGGAGGAGCTAGTGCAAAAGGACAGAAAGAGAATAAGAGGGATAATGAGGTAAATCTTCAGATAATGAAGAAGTACATAGGAGAACAGCTACAGCGGCAGTAAAAAGTAGCTAATTGGAAGCAGGATGAGGGAGGAGAGTAAGGGGTAGGATAGCTATCAGAAAAGCAAAGTAACAGAGACAAAAGAGCAGAATGTGGAGTAAGACAATCAGGAAAATTGAGGGACAGCCAACAATTGAGAGACAGCGCTAAACCCTGTCTTTTGTATCGTGTGGAGTTACAATAAACTAACATATTTCATCACCAGGACGAGCAGTGATTCTTCAGTGTCGGCATCCAGATTTTTATTTGGTTAACGCTTGTAAGGCGCTATCAGAAGAACGTTTAACAGTACGGGTTAAATAACAATGCAGTTAGCGCTTGTAAGGCGCTTTCATAAGAACTTATAACAGTACGGGTTAAATAACAATGCAGTTAGTGGGGTTAAATAATTAGGAATGCATCTCAGAAGTAAAAAAAAAACAGAACAATACAAACAAATTGACGATACACTTACTAGTTCCAGCAACAGGAGCAGGACGCTCAGCAGCCAGGTGAGGGGAGGAAGAAGAAAGATGGCGGCAACACAGGAGGGGTATACTTATAAGGTGTAGAAGGGAGTAGGGGTGCAGGGGGAGGGGTAAGTGATTAGCGGGAAAGTAGAAAAAGAAACGCAAGAGAGATAAGAGGGTGAGAGGTAAGGAAAGGAAGCCGAGGTTGAGTAATAGGAGGAGCTAGTGCAAGAGGACAGAAAGAGAATAAGAGGGATAATGAGGTAAATCTTCAGATAATGAAGAAGTACATAGGAGAACAGCTACAGCGGCAGTAAAAAGTAGCTAATTGGAAGCAGGATGAGGGAGGAGAGTAAGGGGTAGGATAGCTATCAGAAAAGCAAAGTAACAGAGACAAAAGAGCAGAATGTGGAGTAAGACAATCAGGAAAATTGAGGGACAGCCAACAATTGAGAGACAGCCAACAGGTAAGTGTAAAGGCTGGAAAAAGGTGGATAGTATACAGAGATAGTGGGGAAGAATGGCAGGATGCAAGACTGTTAGTCGCTGATAGGGTGCCTGGTGCAGGAGATAAGGTGGAAAATAACTGTATAGAAGACTGAGAAGAGAGTGAAATGGAGGGTTTCAACAGGAAGTTTACAGGGGTGCTATAGGAAAATAATAGTGGAGGGGTATTATTTCTACAGGTACAGAGACCGCTCAGGAGAAAAAGTACTGTGCAGGGTTGGGTTATGAAGTGCCACCTGGTGGCCACTCTTGGTATGGCAATGCTTTATCTAGTGGAGAGTGAGACGGGGAAGGGAATGAGAAGGAGTAGGCAATGCAGGGGGTAAGACTGTGGAAGTACAGGTTGAAGGCTGGAGGAGGGGTTTGGCTGCTGGCTGATCTGCCTGCTCAGTTGGCCTGGACTAGATATTATATAAATGTAATTTAGAAGAATTAACATACATATATTAACGTTGAGTTAATATGAATACATACTTTCAAAGCCTTATATAGGACACACTTTTCAGGAAGATATGAGGGTTTTTTTTCTGTGGTGCCCTACAGTTCCGAGGCTTTCAGAGGGGTGCAAGAAGATAAAATGTTGCTGGGACACTCAGGTACACAATGTAGTTCCAGCAACAGGAGCAGGATGCTCAGCAGCCAGGTGAGGGGAGGAAGAACCTGACTGTTGCTTCTTCCAGTACACTCTTCTCAGTGTGTCAGTTTACTCACACCTCCTAATGCTAACACTGGATTCATGAGAGTATGTACTTTGTTTTGGAATTAGGAAATTAACTAGCATACAACAGTGGTTATTCCAATGTATTGCTCTGGCTTTCCTATATTCCCTTCACATTCACTCCTTGTAATGCATGTTATATTTCTGTCTGTCTAGAAATGTATTGCTCTGGCTTTCGTAGTTTCCCTTTATATTCACTCCTTGTAATGCATGTTACATTTCTTTCTTGAAATGTATTGCTCTGGCTTTCGTATTTCCCCTTTACATTCACTCCTTTTAATGCATGTTATATTTCTGTCTTGAAATGTATTGCTCTGGCTTTCATATTTTCCCTTTACATTCACTCCTTTTAATGCATGTTATATTTCTTGCAGCACCAAGTTATTGTATATCTGCTGTGGCTTAGTGGTATGTCATGCAGACTGGTGAGTCCAAGGTGTGGGGTTTGAGACTGACAAAGATATTTTATTTTGCTGCTGAGCAGTACAAGGGCCTTGTCATACAGAGTGACTAAGGCACTTTTAAGCAGTTGTAAGCGGGTTTACGCGGGTTTGCGTGACACTTAGCAATGCTTAGCTAAGCGCACACAAGCTCACACTCATGCAGTCACGTAAAGCGCTGTCAAAGTCTGGGCAACTATATTTAGCTGGGTAAAGCACTGTTACACTCTGGGCAACTGTATTTAGCTGGGTAGAGCACTGCTTAGATCCTTATATCGCATCAAAATAGTCAAATCATAGCATTCCACATAACCTGCTGGTAAAGACCCACAGGACAAGATTTGTGTTATGGCATTCCTATTTTCCCTTTACATTCACTCACAGTAATGCATAATATATTTATTACAGCACCAAGTTATTGTATATCTGCTGTGGCCCAGTAGTAATCCATGCAGTCTAGTGTGTCCAAGGTCCGGGGTTTGAGACTGACAGGGGTATTTTATTTTGCTGATGAGGAGACTACAGGCCTTGTCATACAGAGTGACTAAGGCATTTTTAAGCAGTTGTAAGCAGGTTTGTGCGATGCTTAGCTACGCTTATCTATGCTTAGCTAAGTGCACACAAGCGCACACAAACTTACAACTGCTTAAAAGTGCTTACTCCCGCTAACACCCACGCTATTTTCTTTTAAAGAAAAGAAAATGGGGAAATAGGAAAGTGGTGAAAAAGGGGGCACAAAGAGGGTAGGACAGTAGGAAATCAAGCTCAGGATGTGCAGGAAGGATGTAGGGAAGGCTCATAGCTGCCCAATTCTTTACCAGCAACAGCTGTACATATGTTAGAAATTTAGAGTGAGATTTGAAACCTTCCACCCCTGAAAGAGGAGTGAGGACAACAAAGTATGTTGTAGAGCCATTTGTAATTATCAGTTTACATGTCCAGCAGACATGTGTGTGAAATGGGCAACTATGTATGGGGTCACGGGTGTAATTTTTTTGTGGGAACACAGTGCCCTTTTTTTTTCAGGTGAGAGTGGAATGTGAGGTACAGGAAGTGACAAGACAAACAAGACGCATACAGGGGTGGAGTATGACACATGTGGGGGTTAACACAATTGACAGGGACGGATGTTTGGATATCGCAAGCCCATGAGCCCACAGATGGCAACAGTGGAAATGAGATCCCCACCCATGTGCAGTTACCACTGCACCTTCACAGCCCAGGCCAGGGCTGTGCTGGGGGCTGGATAGGATGGGCAGGCACACCCGTGAGTTGTGCCACTCTCGCCTCAAGCTGGCATAGGGGATCAGTCACGGAACACCTGATCTCACTACGCACTACAGACTGGACCCTTTGGAGGGTGAGTGGAGGCTCTCCTCCAGCCACGCTTGCAGAAGGGGGGTGAGCCCCATCCCCTGAAGTGCTTCCACCCGAAGGTGGCACAGGGCCACCGGAGGAGGAGGTCCTGGCCTGGGAACTGGTGCCAGGTGCACTCACCAGCTGAGGTGGGAGAGGTGGGTCAGCTGGCACCTGCCTTCCCAGTTGTCCTATGTTTAGCAGTATTTAATGGCATTTTGGGTTAGTAACAAACAACACCATTCCAAATTAGTTGTAACAGCATGCATTAGTATTCCCATTCACCAAACACACATGGATTCCAAAAGTTGAACAGCAAGCATAACACATGCATATTTAGGACAACAGTGGACATTCCAACAGCATGCAGGGTTGATTGGTGGCAACAGGCCATCAGATTTGGATATGTGAACAGGGCACATGCATCAATGTACATTCAGATATGTATAAACCAACAGGACAAATGTCCATAGGAATTAATTGTGAATACACATACCCAGTTTGGTGTGGAATAGCATCATTTGTGAACATAAGGTAGGGTGATAAAATATTACATTAACAACTTAAAATACCTATACGTATACTATACATTCCTACTAGATGCAGATATATATCCCCTACATGTATTAGTACAGTTTCCTGTATGCAACCTTACAAATGTTGGTGATGGAGATGTTACTGCTACATTAATATACATTCCATTTGTATTTAACCTGCTACATTTGAACAGTTACTTACAGTTCTAGCAGAACACTGACATTTGTGGGATCACAAGCACAAGCTGCTCATGTACCGGATTAACAGGTAAATACTATACATGACACAGTTGAGGACTATAAATATTCTTCTGACATACTGGCATTCCCATCAGCCAGTTTATATGGGCCTAGATAACTGTGGATGTTCAGCATTTCACACAACCATACTATCTCCATAATGCAAGGGTACAACAACATATCCGAAATGTGGGACGGACACAGTCCAGGTATTGTACTTTATTAAAACATTTCACTCTTTGGTTGCGGCTGTCTCATTCATTTCATTATGTCGTGCATGCAGTATACCTTTATTACAGACTTCAAGGTCTTTCTCACTCTCTCTCACTTATTTTATATTTACATTTTAGGATGGTACTTAATTCTAGGCTTTATTAACATTTATTACTGGGTTAAAACAATCCTTTCCAGCTGAACCACTTATTTCATATGACAGTATATACAAGGATGTATTCAGTACTTGTCTGTCCTTTATTGATAGATTAGAGCACTCATTTTCAGGCTGAAGCAGTTATCTGATATTACAATACAGGTGGGAACTGTATTTGAGACTTGTTTACTCTTTATTAATGGATTACAATACTCCTTTTCACGCTGCATCACTTATCTGATCTTAGAATACTAACAGAAGCTTTATTCTAGGCTTATTTGACCTTTATTACTGGGTTACAACACTGAACTCTTTTACAGGCTGTCTCACTTATATTCTATAATAATACCAGCTGAATAATTACTAACCTGCCTGGTGGCGCAGCCTTACCAGCCTATCAGCATAGGCTTGCTGATTCGTGGAATGAACACCTGCAGCTGTAATATAAATGAAGGGATATTGGAACATACCTATCCATACTATAGGCTAGGATAGCATTTCTTAAATACTTAATTACATGTATACTTACTCAATAGTGGGGCATTGGGCATTTGACGGGCCTCCTGGATCCATCGGTTCAGTTGGTCCTCCTTTCGTCGCTTCAGGTCCGTATGGTGGTGACAGACCTGTTCACCAGTCCTTGGAATGCCTGTGGCACTGGTGAGATCATGTGCCAACTGGTTCCAAGCCTCTGCCTTATACGCACCCCATTGAACCTGGCCCTGCATGAGTCGGCCTTCATGATGATGGACTAGGAGCCAAACCATATATTTGGACTCCTCAATGCCCCACCTTTGTGCTCTAAAGTGATTTCCCGCTCCGACACCTGCCATCCTGACTGCAAATGGGTACCACAATCAGTTATGGTGTGTATTCCCGCCTATGGAGCTTATATATGCCAGTTTTCCCACACTTATTTGTGATTGGCCGTTTTGGAAATTTCTCAGCTAAGAGCAAACCTGCTTTGTCATGGTTATATTTTCATTCATTCCTATATGTATGGTAATACTGGATTTCTAGGTACAAGTGTCATGGCTTAGTGGTTCAGTGCTTTGACTATGGTGCACAGTATCCCAGGTTCGACACTTGTCATTGCTTTTTTATTTTACTACTGTCTAGACAGGCTAGAAGGTGTGTCTGTGTAAAGGTGACTTTGCTACACGTTGCCCGATGGTAAGCTGGTTGGCACACTGCGCAGCTCCGCGCAAACGGCTTACACTGGGTAAAGTGTTATTTAGTTATGTGCAGTCATATTAAGCTGGGTTCAGCACTGTTTGGCTACGGGCACTCATTTTAAGCTGGGTAAAGCGCTGCTAAGCTTCGGGCAATTATGATCCTTTTTATATATACATAATATAGGTTTTGTTCACAAATACATGGGCTATTTCATTACATTTTACTTAAATTAAATTTATATATATCGGGGAATTGTTTCATACTTATTTAAAGAAAAATGGAGGGGGATGTTGTGGGGCTCGAACCTTGACTACCTATTCTTTGGGCGATGTCTCTACCGCTACGCTATTGCTACTTTGCATAACTTGCATATGTAGATCTTATATGCTTTTCAATGTCATATCTGCTAACTGTGGTTGAACGAAGGGCATACCCATGCAAACGAGCGCAAATACAGGCAAACATATTGGAAATTATAAAAAAAAAATTGAAACGGTTATTTTTACTTTTTAAACACTTTCACTATGGTTTAGTCTGTGGGGATGTGTGGTGTTGTGTTTCTTGACATTTCAGCGGACTCGCTCGTGGGTGTTTACTATCAGGACTCTAACTCTTCTGGGGGCGTGTCTCTTTGCAGTATTTGGCAATCGGACACGCCCCCTACTTTCCTACATGGACCGTGTTAGACTAGAGTATGAGTCAGCATGCCCTCATGCATATGCATGGCATGCTGACATCATACCGTTCAACTGCAGCTTCCGTGTAAGACTTATTTAGTCTTACACGGAGGATTGCTGAATCTGGGGGAGTGAGTTTTTTTTAAATGACTTGTGATTTTTTGGAGGTGGTACTTGTAGTTCTTTTAATTGATTTTTTGGTATTTTCATTCTTTTATGAGACTTTGTTGACTAGAGCATAGGTAATGTCAAAACACATATTTTGTCTGGATGAGTGGTTCAACTAGGGAGAGTTTTTGCTGTTCAAAATACTTAAAAACCCTCAGGAATAAGTGGATAGATGTTTTTGGTATAGTCTTAAGTATTTTTCTGTATAATGCAGTGTATTCTAAATGTTAGTCCACGCTGTGGGTTTTCATGAAACATCAAGCAGCAGCTGTTTGAGTCAGAAACAGGGATCTTTTCTGTGACAGCTTATATGCTGTGCTAGTCAGATAATGGCAGTTGCACAGGCTTTCATGGAGAAAGATATGAAATAATAACTTAGTTAAAGATTATGGTCTATGTTGGTTCATCATATAAGGCCAGTATTACTTATTTGATTTAGGATATATTAATTTATTTATTTAGTAGCTCTGGATTTAATGGTCCTTACTTATAGAAGGTGGTGGGATATATATATTTTAAATAGTTTTTTTTCTTTTCTTTCTTATTTAGTTCCTAGTTCTTGCTTTGTTTCTATGAATTCTTTTCACAAAGGAGGTAATATTTAATTCCTCATAGTATCTATTAATTTTAGAATGAGACATAACCAGTTGTTTTCTTTATAGCTGGGATGTGATTTTTTTGTTTGTTTATTGTCAGTTAATTCTGCATATTTATTTGAACATTGAGAATACGTGTATTTACTTTTTAATATGCATTATACTGTGTATTTGTTTTTGTGTATATCGTGTGCTTTTTACTGTAGAACCTTTATGTTTCATTGTGTTTTACCTTCCATTTTTAGGAGGAAAAGGGCTGTATGGTTGTGTTTTTCTTTTTTATTCCTTTTATCTTGTATAACCTTTGTTTTATGGGAGTGTTGTATTGCTTGTTTTGCTTTTTATGTTTGGTTTTTAGTTCTGTTTTTTATTTTTTACTGTTAGGTATTGGCTGTGTTTATTAAAATGTAGTTTGCATTATTGCATAGGTTTACTTTCACTTAAAGATGATGATAATAGTTTTCTGTGCTGTAGGAAGGATGATACATGTATTTATTTGCATTTGTTTACTGGGATGTCTACTGGGCTACAGTGAGCCCATTTTCAATAGAGGCCTGGGGAGAAAAGCTCCAAAACAAGCAGATAATCAAACAGGCATACAAACAAACAAACATGATTGAGTTACATAATCAAAATAAAAAAAGAATATTAAGATACAGATAGGTAATACATTACGATGGACAGAAATATAGTTTAAGGAGTACTAGTTTACAGTGTTTAATGTTGTATGGGCTGGAGACAGTGGCATTGACCAAAAGGCTGGAGCCAGAGCTGGATGTGGCAGCATTAAAGATGTTAAGATTTGCACTGGGTGTGACGAGGGTAGACATGATCAGGAATAAGTATATTAGAGGGTCAGAGCAGGTTGGATGGTTTGGAGACAAAGCCAGAGAGGTGAGATTGCATTGGTTTGGACATGTGCTGAGGAAGGATGCTGGGTATATTGGGAAAAGGATGCTAATGATGAAGTTGCCAGGTAAGAGAAAAAGAGGAAGGCCTAAGATAAGGTTTATGGATGTGGTGAGAGAAGACATGCAGGTGGTTGGTATGACAGAGCAAGATACAGAGGGCAGGAAGAAATGAAAACAGATGATCCACTGTGGTGACCCCTAATAGGAACAGCTGAAAGAAAAATAAGAAGTTTACAGTGTTTAATAATAAAATGAGTTTAAATATAGGAGACCAAAATTAGTGCACCTGGAGATGTAGAATATTACTTTAGGTGCAACATGCAATAATGTGGAAGGGAGGAAACACAAAGGAGAGTAGCAGTTTATTAGGCTGAGAGTGAGGTATTAGAGCATCAGCTATAAGGCGTTAGGGTTCTGTACAAAATATATATTTAGTAGGGTTATGGGAACCATAAATGTCAAGTAAGTGAAAGCAGTGAAAAATGTAAGTGAGGAGTCGGGATGACAAGTGAGATAGAGAGGAAGGAGGGAAGACATGGAAGAAGTAGGCAGACTCGGAGTTTTGGGTTTTATTATGGTCAGTGCTGGTGCAAGTACATTTCCAATGGGAGATTAGTTGTTGCTTCAATGATGTCTTGAAATGTTCAGGGTTGCTAGTGGTTCTAATAGATGGTGGGAGAGTATTCCATAGTTTGGCGATGGTGTATGGGTAGCACATTTGACCAGCAGATAGGTTAGGTTTTGTTACATTTAGGAGCATCTGATTGACTGATCACAGAGGTCTATTTGGGTGATACATGATGAAGAGAGAGGAAAGGACAGGGCAGCTAGATGGCTTGTATATTCACTTATGAACTATGGTTAGTTGCAGATATGTTAGATGTTGGGGAAGCTCTAGCCAATTTAGATGTCGGAGTGACAGACAGTGGTGAGTGGAGTGTTTGGCGGGTGTTTATAAATTTAGCAATTTTGTTGTAGCATGAATCTAGCTTAGATTTAAGAGAGGATGGTATGTTCATAAACAGAGGTGCACCATAGAGCAAGGATGGTAGTAGAAAGGAAGAAGTCAGGGATAGTCTTGCTGCATAGGTGAGGAAGTGTTTATGCCTGTAAAGGAGGCCTAATTTTTGATGAGCTTTTTTGATATTTGTGCTTATGTGCTGGTCAAAAGTTAGGTTTTCATCTATGATGATGCCTAAGAGTTTGATATATGGGACTACTAAGATGCAAGTGTTGTAGAGAGAGTTAATGACAAATTCAATTTTGGGTTGGAGTGTGTTTTTTTCGGAGTGAATAACATGAGTTTGGTTTTGTTAGCATTTAGGGCTAAACGGTTATTATACAGCCAGGTTTTGGTGGAGGTGAAGGCATTTTGGGTGAGTATAAGTAGTTCTGAAGTGAACTTGACCACGCAGATGATGGTAGAGTCATCTGCATATTGCATGACAGTAGCTTGGGCTATACTGTTATGGAAATCATTGATGAAAACGCTAAAAAGCAGTGGACCTACTATGGACCCTTGTGCGACTCCAATATTGATGTTAAAAAAGGAGAGAACGATTGGTGCAACATGGTTGCTTGTTGTCTGCCAGTAAAGTAGTTAAAAAAACAGTTTAGGGTAGTGGGTGAAGTACCTAAGTTGGAGAGTTTGGACAGGAGAAGTGGGTGAGAGACATTGTCGCAGGCTTTGAAAAGGCTGAGAAATAGTGAGGAGACAAAGTTACCTGAGTCACGAGTATGATTGACTAAGTCCAGGAAGGATATAAGGTTGGTTGTAGTGCTATAACTAGGCCTAAATCCAATTTGGGTTGGGGAGAGGATGTTGTGGTGTAGGAGGTAACCAAGTAATTGCTTGTGAATGAATTTTCCAGCATCTTGGTGATGGAAGAGAGGATGGCAATTGGTCAGAAGTTAGGTACATCATTATTGTTACTCCCTTTGTGGAAAGGGAGGATATATACCTTTTTCCAGATGGTGGGAATAATTGATTCTTGAATAGATCTATTTAGAAGTATACTGACAGGATATGCATGGCATCTGCTGATATACAGAGAAATTCGGGTGGTAGGTTGTCTGGAGCATTATATCCAGGTTTAAGTTTAAGCATAAGTTTTTTATGGTGGAAGTAGGTATGTGTGAGAGGTGGAAGTCTGGTCTTAGTGTGGCAGATGGGTCTGGGGAGGTGGGTTGATTTGTGGGAAGTTGGCAGTGAGGTTGGCTATGCTTTTTTTAAAGAAGGAGTCAAAAAGAGAAACAATTTTAGCTGGGCCAACGTCCGGATCAGAAGAAGAATTTTTGCTTTTTCTGGGTTTAGTAGAGAGTTACATACATATAAAGCAATTTATATTTTTTGATGCAGACATGAGCTATACTAGATTTTGATAATGAATAATAAATGCAAACATGTATCCCACTATTACATTACATCTATTACAGACACCGTTATTGATGTGCTGATTTGTTTCTTTTTCAGGTCTTTAACTACAGAATACGTAAAATGGACGCGTATGCTCTCACAGAAGGAATATTATTTTTTATACTTTCTGTGGTTGGAATATTTGGGAATTTAACAATAACTGTGTGCTTATCACATGCATTGTATAAAGAAAATAAAATTGCCACAGTTGAAATTATAATTCTTAATCTTGCTTGTTCAAACTTACTAGTTTTACTTTCTAGAGGCATTCCTGATATTATTTTTGTCTTTGGTTTAAAAAATATATTCAGTGATACGTTATGCAAGGTCATTTCTTTTACACATATTAGTTTTAGAGCACATGCATTGTGTTTAACTTGTTTTCTGAGTAGTTTTCAATGTGTGAGTGTCAGTGCAACAAACATTAAATGGCTTCAGTTAAAATTCAAAATGCAGAGGCATGCTTTAACTATAATTACTGTTTTCTGCATTACAAGTATGGTGTCCAGTATAGACCTATTATGTTTTTCTGTTGCAAAGAAAAATTTTACTAATACAGAAAATTCAATCACATTAGGATATTACTAACCTCCATGTTTGCTTTCACATCTGAGAAATAAATGCCGAACAAGAGGGGTCCCAGGACAGAGCCCTGTGGGACACCACTTGTGACTGGTTTGAGTCTGACAGCTCCACAATCTTGACTTTATGGGTTCTGTTTTTTAGCCAGTTTGCAACCCATCTTGTGACATATGGATTTACAAAAGCTTATCTATGATCCCAGTGGGGTATTGTGTCAAAAGGGTTTTGCCAAGTCCAGGTAGGCTGTATGGACTGCTTGCCCTCATCAATGGCTCTAGTGACTGTTTAAAAAGTCAACCAGGTTCAAAAGGCAGGATCTGCCCCTTTTCAAAGCCGAACTGGGGGGATCAAGTGTCTGTAGGTCCCCAATGTCTTGTTTATGAGTTCCATAAAATTTTTTTCCATAGCTTTGCAACCAGGCTGGTCAAGCTTATGGGGCAGTAATTCCCCGGGTCTGTAGGGGGCCTCCCTTGTGGAGTGGGACCACTGTTGCTGTATGCCAGTGTTCAGGTACATATCCTGTAGTAAGGCTAAGGTTAAATAACATTTTTTTATGGGGGTTTTGCTCCTCTTGGAGTTCACATATCACGCCCGGGATACATCAGGTCCCATTGATGCTGTGTTTTGCTTTGGAGGGGGGTTCTCACCTGGACATCGAGATGACAGGGAGGTTACATTCAGCTGGGATAGTATTTCTTCTTTTGGGGTGAGGGGGGGAGAAATTTGCACTGAACCTGTCACCAGAATGTTGGCAATATCTGTGGGTTCAGTGTATTTTTGTTTTTGTACTCTGAGCATATCTGAGGGTTTCCCCCCCGGGTTTTTAACATAACTGAAGAAGGCCCTTTTGGTTATCTTTAGTGTCCTTGCGATTTTTCTCTCAAAGTTGGCCTTGGATGTTTTATGAGAGAACGTAGTTTCTACTAGTGCTGATCAGAGATGCCTTCCCTTTATGGGATTTTGCCTTTTTGCAGTAGCTTTTTTTGTTATACAATTTGTTTATGGCTGGGGGCCACCAGACAGGGCCCTTTGGTGGAGAGGGTCTTGGTTTTATTTGGGATTGCATGATCCATGCATTCTTGGAGATGTCCTAGAAAGCATTTGTGAGGATTCAGCATTGTGGGATGTGGTTTCCATTTGGGCCCCCTGGCTTAAAGGGTACCATCTCAGTCTTAGAAGTGTAAAGTCCCTTTTTAGAAGTTTTCACTGTGTCTTTTGTGCTGGGGTGGAGGTGGAAATGTATATCCAGGGTGATTAGTTTGTGGTCAGATCTCACCAGTGAGGGAAAACTTCCAGTGTGGCGCATTTAGTCCCCATGTTGGCGATGATCATGTCTAATATATAAACCCACCTTGTGGGGGAGGTGACTACCTGTTCCATTGCATTTGATTTATGAATTCCAGGAACCTTTGGGCTAGGGGGTTAGGGCTAAATAAGAGTCTATGTTAGGGTAGTTGAAGTCTCCCAATATGATGGTATTTGGTGAGACATTCATATCTTTCCCAAAGTCTTCAGGAAGGCTGAGTGGGGTTCTTTAGATTGGGAGGGGGGTCTGTAACATGCACCAGTTGTATAGCAGTTTTGCCTATGGTTAGCCCCGGATGGCCCCTGCTTCATGGTTGCCACTAACCTGGAGGTGTGGGTTCCTTGATGAATATGGACACCCCCCCCTTTGTGGTTTGGCCCAGGTTTTGGGGCCCAAAAGCATGATGAGGTAAGCCTGGGCTGGGGTGCTCTCAGGAGCCTTGAACCAGGTTTCAGTTACTGCAGACATCGATGTTCTCCATACTGAGGAGTGCTTGGGGCCTGCATCTTGAGATTTAGACTTCTGGGGTTTAGCAGCATTACCCTTAATTTTTTCCATTTTTTTTTTCTAAGGAGGTGGGTTGTCTTTTGAGCCTTGCCTAAAAAGGCACTATGGGGTGGCAAGAGCCTTAGCCAATATCCGAAGCCCAGTGGTGACAGGTGCAAGCCATCCCTTGAGAAGCAGCGTGGCTTGTCCCAACATGTCATCCCAGGGAGACAGACATTGGGTCCCCTAGAATGACACCAGTAATTGAGCCAATTATTAAAGCTGATCATCTTGTCTTTGTATTGTGGATCATTCTTGGTGAGGGCAGGGTGCTGCTCAGGGTCAGGGTCATACCAGCCTGGGCTACATAATCAGAGAGCTCCTGTATGTCTCTTTTCATGTAGTCCAGGGAGTGCCTCAGGTCATTCATGCCAGCATGGACAATGACAGAGTCATATTTGTACTTTCTTTGAGTGACCCGAGTGCGTGTTTATGGGGGATCCTAGCCCCAAAAGGCAGCTACGTTACCCTCTCCTTGTTTAGCCTGGGTGGGACTCAGTGTGTCTGACTATAGAGTCACCTATACTAGTGTATCAGGCAAATGTTTGGCCTTAAGGGCTGTGATTTATTGACACATGATTTATTGAAGTATGTCTTGCATGTGTTTGTTTTGAGGTGGTGGATTTTGGGTGTCTGCTTTGGGAGCCTCTGTTGTTTTGGTAAGTTTTTAATAGAGCCTCCCCGTATGTTTTGTGTTTTTTGTGTTTTTTTGCAGTTGGGTAGGTCTATGTGGACTGGGTTTGTTTTGTGTGTGGTTACCTTCTCCTCCTGTCTGGTCTTGCCAGTCCTGAGTTGAGAGAGTTCAGCCTCCAGTTTGACTATATAGTAGCATTTCTCACATGTATTTTGTTTGTTGGGAGGAGGAGAGGGTTGTCTGTGTACATGAGACAATTATAGCATTGTCTCAAGATTCCCAGATTAACCAGCTGAACAGGAGAAAATGCTAGCAATCCACCACTCGACATGCTAGAATATTATAAGAGAGTGCTGTGCCTTTAAGGGAAGTGGTTGGGGTGGTAGGTGGATGTAGTGCTTTATTTTAGAGTGCTTTTGGGTTTTAGAACAAGGTTTCTTATAATAAGTAGACTGGTTATTCTAAGAGTAGAGCTTTAAAAAAATTTGGGGGTTCACCAAAAATTTCGCGGAAGCAAAATGCAAATGGGGTTTTAAACAGGGAACTTCAAAAGAGCTAGAAATGGTCCAAAACAACCAATTACTAAACTCTTTGCTGAGGTCACTCCTTCAGGGACAGATAGGTGCTCAAGGCTCCCCACTCCCACTGGTGAGCAAAGAAACTTCCTTTTTTCCAAGTAAGGCAATGGCAACACAGGAACTACACCACAGCCCAGAATACAGCAAAGCCTGTAAACTGGTCTAAACTAGTCGAGGAGAGGCGGGAAAACAAGGATTATTTTTTTTGTTTTTTTTTTTTTTGTTTTTAGATAGAAAACAGAAATACAGAAAGAATAAATCAGTTACACAGGCTAGCACACTTTAGTGGAAAGGGAGGATATATACCTTTTTCCAGATGGTGGGAATAATTGATTCTTGAATAGATCTATTTAGAAGTATACTGACAGGATATGCATGGCATCTGCTGATATACAGAGAAATTCGGGTGGTAGGTTGTCTGGAGCATTATATCCAGGTTTAAGTTTAAGCATAAGTTTTTTATGGTGGAAGTAGGTATGTGTGAGAGGTGGAAGTCTGGTCTTAGTGTGGCAGATGGGTCTGGGGAGGTGGGTTGATTTGTGGGAAGTTGGCAGTGAGGTTGGCTATGCTTTTTTTAAAGAAGGAGTCAAAAAGAGAAACAATTTTAGCTGGGCCAACGTCCGGATCAGAAGAAGAATTTTTGCTTTTTCTGGGTTTAGTAGAGAGTTACATACATATAAAGCAATTTATATTTTTTGATGCAGACATGAGCTATACTAGATTTTGATAATGAATAATAAATGCAAACATGTATCCCACTATTACATTACATCTATTACAGACACCGTTATTGATGTGCTGATTTGTTTCTTTTTCAGGTCTTTAACTACAGAATACGTAAAATGGACGCGTATGCTCTCACAGAAGGAATATTATTTTTTATACTTTCTGTGGTTGGAATATTTGGGAATTTAACAATAACTGTGTGCTTATCACATGCATTGTATAAAGAAAATAAAATTGCCACAGTTGAAATTATAATTCTTAATCTTGCTTGTTCAAACTTACTAGTTTTACTTTCTAGAGGCATTCCTGATATTATTTTTGTCTTTGGTTTAAAAAATATATTCAGTGATACGTTATGCAAGGTCATTTCTTTTACACATATTAGTTTTAGAGCACATGCATTGTGTTTAACTTGTTTTCTGAGTAGTTTTCAATGTGTGAGTGTCAGTGCAACAAACATTAAATGGCTTCAGTTAAAATTCAAAATGCAGAGGCATGCTTTAACTATAATTACTGTTTTCTGCATTACAAGTATGGTGTCCAGTATAGACCTATTATGTTTTTCTGTTGCAAAGAAAAATTTTACTAATACAGAAAATTCAATCACATTAGGATATTGTATTAACATTCTGCCATCTACACTTTTACTAGATATAATTGGATATTTAATACTTACTCGAGATCTTTTATTTGTGATTGCTATGTGCTGTTTTAGTTTTTACCTTCTGCTAATTCTTTACAAACACAAACAGAAAGTTAAAGCTATTCGAAGCAGTGACCGAAGTCTGGAAACTACTGCAGAAAATCAAGCAGCAAAAACTGTCATCATTGTAGTTATCCTGTATGCTTCATTTTTTGGAATAGGCACTACAATATGGTTTTACCAAGTTGTATCTGAAACAACTTTTAATGCAGCATCTATCATTCGAAATTTTTTCTCAATGTGTTATGCTGCATTATTTCCAATGGTCATTATAGCATTTAATAGAAAAATTCAACAGAAACTAAAATAATGAGTGAAAACTTATACTTACAACAACGCTGAAGAACTGTGTACATATATAAAATATGATTATGCCATCCAGCACATTTGGGATTCTTGCATTAATTTACAGCGCCTTTATGCATGGAAAGTCATTGTCTATCCTTCCATTGAATAAGGAACTTCTAGAATGCATTACTGATTTTCTATTATAATAAATGCTTATTGCATTGAAATTATACATGCCACAAAGCCGCTTTAAGTGATGTGAGAAAGCTCTGGCTGAGAAATGTAGTATTTGTGTTAAATAAAATTTTAAGTTAACATATGAACTCACCTGGGCATTTCTCTCTCTTTTTTTTTTTTCACTTTCATTGATATTGGGTTTTCTTCTACAGTCTACAGACATATATTTTAATTTGTGTATATTTCTAAGAATAAGATATTTTATAATGCAGTCAAACAGTTGAGCAATTATAACAATCAAGCATGAGATCGAATGCTTACAAATTTATTTCTCAAGAATTGTGAAATTATTTTATTAGTGTATATTAGTTTATCAAAGTAATATGCAGAAGTCTGGCAATGCTCCAGTGCCAATCAACCCACTATAACTGGAAAAAGCAGAAACCAAAAGGTTGACATCCAAGGTCATGTTTGAAATGCATGTTTTAGAATGAAATACATAAAATAACAAAATTATTTTATTTTGGAAAGTCTCTTAATGATGCTTAATGGCAAAACTTCTTAGCTGGAGCACTAGTTCACAGAAATGCTTTTTTATGTGCAAAGTCAGTGACCATGGTTCACTGATGGATTCTGGTTATCTGACAAGTGGATCAGAGGGGAAGAAATAAGTATGTAGTAGACTGCTCCCATTTCATATGTGTGTGGAGGTACAGATGAACTTAAGGAGATTTTTGCCTGTGATCTGCTTGAGGCCAGGGCCCCTGACACAAATATTTAGATGAGATGAAGTAAATATCTTATGCTTCCATATCAACATGCATGCAGCCAGCCAACATCATTACACATCCATTGTTTGGCATTGTGGTTGACAGGACCCTCATAACTATCAATAGACACAGTATTTGATGCTTTTCTGTTTCCACTGTGTTTATTAATGTCTGTCTGTAGTCATGATTGATAAGTTAGTGGCCTCCAATTTATCAGACTGGTGATGTCCTTCTTATATAATGGGACATCCAAGTAAATGAATCAAACACAGTAAGAAGGAAATAGAATTGTCTGGTGGTCGCTAAGTTAGTAGCCCTGAAAGGGTTAAAAAATGCTTAAGAGGGGAAAGTGTCATGAAACTAAGAATAAAAAGTAGTACTTGATTAAAAGGAGCAGTGTGGAAAGAAAGTTAGAGAACAGTTGTTTACCTAAAGACAATTAAGTGACTTAAACTCATATATAACTACTTCAAGAAGTAAAACTAGGAAGTTTGAAAGCTTAATTTGGTGGAGACTTTCAAAATGGCTGCTGAAAAGTGAGCAGCTTTTGTGAAGAGCTCCTGAACTAAGTTTTGTTTATATATCTATTTATTTGTCTTTGTTAATTGGGAAAAGTCTGACTGGGTAAAACTCATTTTCAGTGGAGGACCTGGAATACAAGCTTCACATTTAAGTTATACAAGATGCACATTTGTAATTGCAGGGTGCAACAACTGTGCATTAGCTTATTTACATGATTTTTAAATATTTCATGCAGGAACAAAGCATTTTAACACAACTAAATCAAGACAGAAATTTAACATTAATTGGCTAATTATTGAATAGAAAAATAAAATACAATAATAGTTAATGTATTTATAGCATGATGGTTGCAGGGAAAAGATTAGCAATAATTTACAAACTGACAAGCAGTAATGTAGCTTAAAAACTGATGATATGAGAGATATGAAAGGAGAAATTATGGAAACAGGCAGGAAGATAAATGGACAGCGGAGGATCTGGGATTAGTGCTGGGGTGTGAGAGGAGGAGGAAAAGTAAGAGATAAGGAACTTAGTGTAGTATGAGGAGGAGCGATAAGTACAAAAGATTGGGAAGCAAAGTGGCTGTAAGAGTTGGAGAAAAGTCATCTGCGTAAAGGTAGCCAGGTGAGCTAGAAGAACAATGTCATCTTTGTCATAGGTGCATTTCAAGCAAAGCTTTATAACTATTTAAGTTTTCTACATGTTTTAACTGTGTGGAGGTTTCATTCCAGAGTTCTGACACTAAAAGGGAGTAGAGAAAGTCTCCAGCAGTGTTGAATGTCTTACTGATATGTAGTTCGTGTTTATTGCTAGAGCAAAGGTCTCTAGTGGGTGAATAGTACAGTAGAGTATTTTATAATGATGGGTATTTAGCTGGACACTACAATAAGTTGTGGGCAATGATTACTTGTGAAAATGTCATCTGGTCTGGAAGTTCAAGCCCATTTCTTTTAATGCAAGACACTGGTATGCTTTATAATGTTGGTTGTTTGCAAATTTAGCTATTTTGTAGTAGCAGGAGGCTAGTTTAGTTTTATGTGTAGTGTTGATAGTTGTAAGAATAGGGGAAGCATATAATAGAGAATGAAGGAGGTATGTTGCTGCTTGGGGACCCCTTTGCTTGAACTGCCAGGTAGTGTTTGAGCCTGTAGAGAGGACTGAGTTCTTAGTAAATTTTCTTGATGGAATGAAATATATAGTGATCAAATTTGAGGTTGTCATCTATTATGACCCTGTGTAGTTTAATTTGGTTTTTGGCTTTTATTTTTGTGTTATTACTTGAGGTAATATGAAATGTGGGTTTCTGGTTAAGGTGTTGCTTTGGAGTAAAAAGCATACATTTTTTGGTATTATGTAGCAAGTTAGAATGTTTTATCTATATTTCAATGTCAGTGAAAGAATTCTGAGTGATTTCCTGTAATTTTGCTATGGAAAGGGCAGAGCAGATAAGGGTAGAATCAGTGGCGTATTGTATGAGAGTGGCAAGTGTTGTAGCCGTATGAAGTTTATTTATGAGGGGGATAAGTACTGACCCATGAGGAATACTAAGAGAGAGTGATTGAAATGCTGAAATATTTTGTTGCCATTTAGTTGCCTGTTGATGTTTGCATAAATAACTGTGAAACCAGAGGGGTAAGTGGGACCTAGAACTGCAGGTTCAAAAAGGAGTTTTTGGTGGGGTACTGTATCAAGAGCTTTTGAAAGGTGAAGAAAAAGTGAAGGAAAAAGGTTGCCCTCATTTTTGTATTAGTTTACTAAGTTGGTGAAGTTGAGGAGGACTGCAGTAGTAGTACTGTGGCTTGTGCTTGGTTATATGTTTTATAAGCTAAGAGTGAATACATTTCTCAAGGATTTTTGAGAAGCATGACAGAAGAGCAATAGGTGTATGGTTTGTTAACTCTGTTGACGATAGTTTTCAGTTATTGACAGGTTGATCAGAATGGAGACAGAGAATGCTAGTACTTCTGCAACTATTTTGAGAAACTCAGTGGGAATATTATTGGCAGCTGAGGTTGTCGCTTTTAATATGACTAGAATTTTTTTTTTTTATGGTTGATGTTGGGACAGGCTGAAAAAATGAAAGACAGTGTGTAGCTTTTGAGAATAGATAGAAGTAGCTGAATGGTTGAAATAAGTTGGTCATTGAATCGTGATATAACTAACTGGATAAAATAAGTGTTGAACTGAGTGGCAATGGACTGTCATTTGAAGTAAATGGACAGGGTGTAATGATATGGCCAGGGTATAATCATTTATTTAGAGAGGAGCAAAAACAAGCTTGGGGTTGTTTTGGTGCTTTTGTTGGAGATTAGTATCAGTTGTTGTCAGATTTAACAAGGATTTTGGTCCAGCTTCTGATGAATCTAGAATTTTGGTAGCCATGTTGTGTTTTATTCTTTCCATGCTTTAGCATGAGCTGTTTGGTCTCTCTTTGTCAGCCATGGTGCTGTGTTAGTTTTTATCCTTCTTGTCCTAACTGATGATAAATCGTTTAGTATTTTTAAGAAATCGTTTAGTATTTTTAAGAAGGTGTAACTGAAGTGAGTAACTGATTCACAGAGTGAAAGTTCCCTAATACATTCCAGTTGTAGTGGGGCAGGGTTCTAATAAACGTGTCTTTATCAGATTTGGTTAAATTGCACACTTCTTTATAGATTATTTGTTTAGGTGAATCATGTTGTTTTCTTAATACATAGGGTGGGAGGTGGTCACATATAGTATCTGGTAAGCAAAAGGGGTTTGTTTGTCAATCTCTAGTCCAGTGTGGGCTGCCTGTTAGAGCTTTTGCTGATTCTGTTGGTGGAGTTTATTAGTTGCATCAAGCCAAATAAGTGAATAGAATCCTTGAGGTATCTGCTATTTAAGGATTGCCAGTCTATATATAGGTCACCTAAGATGAAGGTTTGCTGGGACGTATCAGATATCCAGTGTAGGATATTTTCAGTTGTGGTAATGTTGTTGCCTGGCGGGATGTAACCTGCTGAGATACATATAGATTTCTTTTGGTTGACTTAGAGGTATGCAATCAGAAGTTCAGTATTATTGAATTCTGGATATTTAGATGGGCTGGAATTATTTCTAAGCTGTTTTTATAAATAATAGCAATACCAAGTGTTCTTTTATGTTTTCTGTCCATTCTGAGTATGTTGAAACCTGGGGATATAATTTCATTGTCAATTGTTTCTTGTTTTATCCAGGTTTCAGTGGTGATTAGAATATCTGGGGAGTAAAATCCTAGACATACACATATGTTATTACTTTTATTGTAGAAACGTCTTAGGTTAAGGTTGAAAACAATTAAGTTAGAGTCATTCCCTGACTGGAAAATTGTATTGGGAGCACTGGAAAGTAATGGGTTGATCATGGTGGATAGTTGATGTGAGTATCAGAGGTTAGCATGAATATCTCCACTAAATTTCAGGATGGAGGTGGGGTGAGTGGAGGTATGGAGCCATTTGTATTTCCATCTGACTTTCAGTACTGCTGGAAAAGTGCTACTCTTAACTTTAATATATCTGTAAGAGAACATATCTGACCATGTATATTTGT
This sequence comes from Protopterus annectens, assembly GCF_019279795.1. Classification (NCBI taxonomy): domain Eukaryota; kingdom Metazoa; phylum Chordata; order Ceratodontiformes; family Protopteridae; genus Protopterus; species Protopterus annectens. The sequence continues at coordinate 1,619,085,822 of NC_056725.1, read as the reverse complement.
AATGAGAAGGAGAAAGTGACAGGGAGAGAAAGAAGGTTGTGTGATGTAATGTATGTGCATTTATGACAGAGTTGGGATATGATGTACAAATATTACCGTAGTTACTGAGGTGTGCTAGTATTGTGAGTCTACAAAACAGTAGCGATTGTCCTTGTGAGTTGTGATGGTTCAGAGTTTAGATGGTCGATAGCAGAAGGTGGAGGTTTGGTAGGATGATGGCCATAGGTATGGTAAAGGATGGAAAGGTGTTTACTGGGTGGCATATTGATAGTTAAGGTAGTAGGGAGTATGTTTGTCATGAGTCTGTTGGCAGTGGGAGATGAAGACGTGAGTACTGTATAGATGAGGAAAGAGGACAGTAGTCCAAAGTAGTAGCTATAAGTAGTTATATGAATATCTAAAACATAATTTTGTGGCAGTGGTATGTGTGTGTGTGTGTGTGTGTGTGTGTGTGTGTATATGTTTGTGTGTGTGTGTGTGTGTATATATATATATATATATATATATATATATATATATATATATATATATATATATATATATATATATATATATATTATATTTTACACTTGCATGCATGTGAACAGGTGGATAAAGGTGTTGGTATGTGCTTATACATACACACATATATGTATATATATATATATATATATATATATATATATATATATATGTGTGTATATATATTATATATATATAATATATACATATATATATATATATAGAAATATATATAGAAATAGATAATATATATAAACATATATAGATAGATAGACATTAATATGTATAGAAATATATCTATAGATATAGATATAGATATGATTTACATATAAGTGTGAATGGATAGATAAAAGTGTAGGTAAGTAGGAGTGTTTATGGAAAAAGTGTGTTGAGAATGTCTGTAAAGAAAATTTTAAGTGGAATGAGCTGCAGCAGGAATTGGCAGAGGATTGAAATTGGAAGAGAGCTTTTAATATTTATGTCTTTAAAGGGTGGATACTAAACTAATGTCTTTCAGCTTTTCCCGGTTAGGGGTCGCCACAACGGAACTCCGGTCCGCTAATTATTGGCAGTGGATTTTTACAGTGCAGAGGTGCCAGCCCGACACCCAACCTTCAAGGAAGCATGCCCATTCATGCACGCACCTACCTGCATGTCTTTTTTAAATGTCACTCGACCGCAGGGAGGACATGCAGACTCCAGACAGACTCTTTAAAGGGTGGATAATATGTACTAAAGTGTGGGATGAGTTAAGAGTGAATAAATGTAAGGATCCAGGGGAGTCTGGGTGAATTGGAGGTGGGAAGGGAGCAAAGCAGGCAGAGATAACCAATAACAGTAGCAGGAGACAGTCACTTTATGCAGGAAACTTTAGCATAAATAATGGTAAAGAGGCCCATTTAAAATAATTTATATTGCTAATTGTGGAGTAAAAATGCTTAGTTATTAGTTGTTAGTTGAATAAGAGCTATTTACAGAAATTGCTTTCAGATAAATATTTGGTCTTCATTTACTAGTGAGATATTTCACCTTTTTGTTACATATGTAGAGTGAATGGAACTGTCAGCTATATTCCATGCAAAAAAAAAAGAAAATCCTGTCTCCTGTTTTGAACTGAAACTATACTTACGGACTAAGGTGGAGAACTTGAATGAATGAGTGGACACACAAATTACAAAGATTAAACTATTATTAATTTTGTCACTAGAAATGAAGTTTTGTCAAAAAGGATTTAAAATAATATGATCTTTTGTGTGGTGGCTGGAGAGGAGAAGGTGCATTTTTTTAACTTCTGTGAGCTGTGCAATGTCCTTCCTCTACCTACCTCTGCATAAACTTACATTCCAGAACATTTTCTTAAAAATCAGACAAAAAACATAACCCAAACAAATGTAAACATCTTGTGATCATTAAATGCTTTTAAAAAGTTACAAACAGCTGTGTTACCACTTTACAGTGATAATAGGGCATTCACTGTCTTTGTATCAGTCCTACATCATAATGAATACATAACCTGAATTATTTTATTTTCTAGTTTCTCAAGCAACTTTTCATAGCATACAGGCTAGTCAACATACACACACACTGTGCACTTTTGTTCAACCAAACTTGAGCTTTCATGTGACAGTAAGACATTTCTGAGGGCTTGTTTTATTGAGATATTTGCATAGCTATAAATCGTTATGCTTACTTGTACAATTAACAAAACCAAATACCTCTCCTGCAAAATTTATGACACCATAAGGAGCTATGTGTGTTAAACTGAAAAATACTAAAAAAACACACTATAGGCATGATAAGTTAAAAATAAGGAAAAATTTTCATACAACTTTCATCCATAAACAAAACCCCCTTTGGTATTGTCAAGAGATTCAGTTTAGCTGTACGGGAAATATTTGAAGTAGACCACAATTTTTTTGTTACAGTAAAGGAGCAAGACATTTACCAAACTGGCATCCATAGCAGAAATGGCAAAAGCTTTTTTTAGACTTAGATGCAAAGAGGAAGAGAAATGATACTTTATTAACTAGTGTCTCTGAAAAATGTGAATCACATAGCTTAAGAGAAACTGTAAGTGATGCAATGTTTTCATTACTGCATTCAGAGAGACACATTTATTAATTATGGAAGGGTCAGACTGAACATTGAAAACTGCAAGCTTCAGATATTCCCAAACAAGTCTACACTAAAATGCACTATTGCCAAGACATTCTAGTAGTGATGAAAGCAGCTAAATGGAAGCAAAAGTGTGTATGCACTTATCACAAACTTAAGTTTCTGGCTGACATACCACAAGAGTGCAAGGTTAAGAGGCAAAGGTCATGATTTACAGATGTGCATCAAAATGTGCAGTGCAAAGTAGCACTTGCTGTGGGAGTGTCGTAAATTCAGAAACATGTATACTGTGGCCATACAAGGAGTAAAACAGCATGGTAGGCAGTGTATGTAAATGACCGCATAATGATATGGAAATGAGGAATCACATGAAGTGAGACCTGATGCTTATGCAAATAAAGATAACAAGCATGAGAGAGTGGTTCAAAAATGTATAAAACAGACACACTGCATCATGGTGCAGATGTTTTCTGAACACTGGAGGTTTCTGGAGTACTGGGTTAGGGATATGATAGGAGTAGCCACAGCTATTGCCAAACAGCATGAATTTGTGGCTGCCGTCAGAGTCAGTGCCCATGATGTTGCATATAATGGCCATTTGCATCATTGGAGACATTGTAGTTAGTGCCTTACATATAAGAACCTTGTTGACTAACAAATAGTACTCTGATATCATCTGAAGAGAGAGAGAGAAAGATCATACAAGACTTACGCAAATTGTGTCACCCACAAACATAACCACCCACCCATCACAGGGAAAGAACAGCATCAAACACACAAACCACCAAGAATAAGTCCAAAAACACGAAATTGAACACCAGCACCTTTTTTTCTTTATTCAACAACACTGATCTGGTACCTCGGCAGTTCACCTTCAAGGATCACAATGTAACAAATTCAGCTGTTTTTTATATTGAAACAAACAGCCTCTTAACAGGATCCAGTAATAGAATTAAACAATTTAAATAGCAATTAATACATACAATTCATACATACTCTTGAAAAACATATAAATAGTACATTTATAAACATTTTAAATATTATATATCAAAACAATTTATACCAATTCACAATTTTCACAGACTATCCATGTATAATTTATATAAATATAAATAAAGAGCTAACACTTAACCATTTAATTTCCTAATTCCTGATTTAAACCTGTAGGCAACAATGTTTGAAATTTAAATATCATTCTAGTTTCCAAATCAAGCAATTTACTAATATAGTCACCCCGTCTAAGTAGAAAGGGTTTTACATGTACACAGAAAAATAATTCACAATCAGAACCACCATGCATTTCATAGAAGTAGTTAGCTATAGGACTAAACCCATTATGGTTCCGTACATCCCTAAGATGTTCAAGAACACGAATTCTAACCATACGTTTGGGTTTCGCTATATACCACCTTATGTTAGGGCAGCTACATCCCAGAATATATACCATCCCTGTTGAGCTGCAGTTAAAATAGTACCTAGAAAAAAATAATTTCCCATGAATCAATGAGCCTAATAAATTCCTTACTCTGGTACATATACTGCAATGGCCACAAGGAAATGTTCCTAATGGCAAATCGATTTTGGGCCCCACAACAAAGTTATGAGTCAACAATTCTTTTAAATGTTTTCCTTTACTAAATGAAAAAGTAACATTTTTGCGGAATAAATGGCCTATATTATCATCTTCAGAAATAATATGCCAAAATCTCCTTATAATATTTACTAAAATTTCAGTAAAAGGAGAGAACCTAGTAACGTAATAGAATTTTTTGCTCACATCAGTACAACTAAAATCGTCTGTACCTCTTGATCTATTATTGTTATTACCTACTAGCATTCTTTGTGTTTTTAAAATAACACCCCCAAGCACAGCTTGCTTACATTGTTAAAGTTTTTCCTCATTGTAACCTCTCTCTTTTAACCTCCTTTCAACATTATCCAACTCGAACAATTTTGAATTTTCATCACTAGTATGATCAAAATTCTCTTAAATTCACCATAAGGTAAAGAATCTAATAAGTGCTCAGGGTGCATGCTTTGTTTTCTATAAGGTTTGAAACCTATGGCTTCACCATCCCCATACAATGTCACATCCAAAAAATTAATGGTTTCTCTACTTAATTCATAGGAAAAAGTTAAACCATGTTCATTGCAGTTTAGGGTCTCAAAGAATTCCAAAAATTCACAAATATCACCCTTACAGATAAAAATAAGGTTGTCAATAAACCTCTTATAGAACAAAACCTTGTTTCTATAAAACATCGTTGGATATATGAATTTTTTTCTCAAAAAATCCCATGTACATTATAGCATATGAGGGCGCATAAGACACCCCCATTGCTGTACCCTTAAGCTGCAAGAAAAATTCACCCTTGAAAGAAAAATAGTTGTGGGTTAAACTAAACTCCAATAGACTAACTATAAAAGCTGTTCTGGGGCCATCACCCATCATATCCATAATAGCTTCCAAGCCCCATTTACGTTTTATGTTGGTATATAATGATTTCACATAGATGGTAACCCGATCTCCATGCCATTTTATCTTAGCCAGCTCATTCAACAATTCTTCTGTATTTAAAATATGTGCAGGAACCTTACATAAATACTTTTTTTAGGTGAAAATCAAGGAAACTGCCAGCATTACTTAAATAGGAACCTAATCCTGAAATAATAGGCCTTCCAGGTGGCTTGCTCAAGTTTTTATGAACCTTTGGTAAGGCATACATAATAGGGGTTATCAGTTTCTTGATATATAATTTATTGACATCCCTTTTATAAAAAAAAAAACAAACGCTCACCCCTTTCCAATAATGCCAAAAGTTCTTCATTGTAACACTTTACAGGGTTCCTAGACAAACACTTATTCATCTTCACAATTCAGTATGTTTGCTATCATTTCACAATACATTTGTTTATCCAAAATCACCCAATTTCCACCTTTATCTGCACATTTAAATATGCATTCGGTTTTTAACTGTTTTAGGATTTTGTAAGGCTAGCCATTCATTTTTATTCAAATTATAAAGCTTTTTTTGTTTCAAAAACCTACTGAAAGCAGTAGAAACTTCCTTATAAACAATTTTCTGAAATAGCATAATGGCAGGTACATTTAGCATAGGTACAAATTTGCTTTCCACTGACAAAATGGGTAACTGTAATTTGCCATACCCTGTGGTAGAGCAAAAAACATCTATACCAGCATCACTATTACATGCATCCATGGGTTTAGTGTCAAAATCATAAATCGAAACATTCATTAAATCATCTTCAAATACATTTTCATTATCAATTGCATCACTAATAACATCTCTTTCTAAACTATCTTGTGCTTTCTTATCAAAATACACACATAGCAGCATCTTCCTACAAAATGTTTTAAGTTCAAAATATAAATCAGCAAAAGAGGGTATAAAAGTAGGTACAAATTTATTACCTTTAATCAATACTGCCCTCATTTCGTTAGAAAGACATAAGTTAGACAAATTAATGAAACACATCGCCTGTTCATTGTACTCACAATTAACACTAAAAGTCCATTACTTGAAATGGTTTCTTCCCTTTCTTCCTCCTCTTCTATGATTCATTTGATTGGACTGAAAGGACCGAGCATTATTCATAGTTACTGCTTGATTGACATTTTCCATTTCAGGAACTGGAGAGTCAGCAAAAGAGACAGTTTTCTGGCCATCTTGCTCTATAGAAGACGCTGACAAACTTTGGCGCTTTTGACTGTTATTTTTAACATTTGACCTACTGCATGATGACTCACACTGCCAAGAGAACAGCACACCAGTTTCTTAGTCCTTCATATCACATAAGAGCTTATTTCTCTTACGCTGGAGAAACTCACTTTCAAGCTTAGAAACCTTTTCATGTATGGAAGACATCTGCACTCTATAACAGGATTCCTCCACCACTTCATCCTGTAAGTGCACTATCTCCATTTTTAATTTTTCATGTGCCCTCATGTTATGCTTGATTAGAATACAAAGCCAATTTGTAGTGCACTGTAAGGAGACCTGTTTCCACTCCTCAGACAGGTCATTCTCATCTTTGGCAAAATTTGTAGCTGATAAATGATCAACACGTAAACCCCTATGGATTAAATTTAAGCTGATATATTTCCCAAGAAGGTGAGTATCCAAAAATAGAGCTACTTCTATAGCCATTAACCTCTCCAGCTATACAAAGCGCCCCTCAGGATCTTGGCTACTGCTTACATTCCACGGATCCATCAGTGCAAACTTCCTCTCGTGCTCATTCACCATATCTACAAAATTTAGGTTACCAGGCATATCCAAAATCCCAGAACCACCAGCATGTCTGGCATTAACCATTTTAGCTAACGGAACCTACTGGTGACCAAAAAGGGATATAGTCGACAAATCACAGGTGTCAGCTTTGTGGTTCTTACACCAATTCCTCAACATCATGGCGCAGTACGTGGAGGAGTATATGGATCTATTTTTAATACTCGAATGACAATATCATCAAATTTCATTTTTGCGAGATGAAAATCAGGAAAATAAAATACCCAAATGGTGAATTTTTCCCAGGGCAATTAATCACTTGTCCAAACTTCAATGAAACACACACCAGAGTAAATAAAGCCCACCTAGGTGAGGGGATATGCCACTCACATCCCCCAATGTAGGGGTCTTTGTCCCCCATACCCCTCTAACTATATATACCAACTCCAGGATTGCACTACAGTGTAGAAAAGGGCATGTTGGGCAAGTGTTTACTTGCCCTGGGAAAGATTTGCCATTTGGGTAACTATGCAGGCACTTTACAGCTTAGCCTATTTCTTGAGGTCTTGTGAGGCTGCATCTGGTCCAGATGGATGGAATTAAATCAGTAGGAATGGCTATCAGCTCCTGAACCACTAGGTGATATGCAATGCTAGTGCCTTATACTTTTAATGTGTCTGTGTGCCAACTAGATAATCCTCATATTTCCACATCTATACTACATGTGCAAATTATACCTATGGTTCATGCAGGAGAACCTGATGGGGTCATATAGCCAGTAAGTGGACTCATGTGCAGGCAGCAGACCACATATAATGGTGTGACTGTTGTGTGTGGCAGGCAATGCCAGATACTTTGAAACTGTAAATGATGAGCCCCCTGTGCAGTGTCCATATCATGGCAGAGATAAGTTACAACACATTATTTGTAAAACAAATGGTAAGGTCATGGAGTCCATGTCTGGAACAATTGGAAGGGATGCTTCCACTGCCTTGACACATCAGGTGGACTGCTGTAATATGCACCCAACACCTGCAGCAAAAACTTGTATATGTGCCATTTTGCAAAAGTTTTGCTGTCTGGAAATATCCAGAGCACCAGAATAACATTCAATCAGGACCACCATGCATTAGGACAAAAGTACAAGAGTAGGGTGCACTGTAAGGGTATTAAAGGCAGCAGTAGTTTTACATGTAAGGTGTAGGCAGGCATATTACATGTGGCACTGGTAAAGAGGTGTCATCTGGTCCACAAGTATGGGCCACGACAATGACAACACAAACAAAAATGATGTATGCATTATCACATCCAGGCCAAGCAAGACAGTACATGTTGTCATGCTGTACAACACACATAACCATATCTGTACAGAAAGTAGGCAGGACACAGACATCATTACTTGCACAGATAGAAGACGGATACAGTGACAGCTGTTAGCAGCACTATAATATGGTGCAGCATCATAGGTGGTAAACTCAGTGGCCAAGTCTGCTAATAAGTTGTGGGGAATAAGAATCACATTCCCAGTGGTAGAGATGAGCTGCTAGTTGTGACCCGTGGTGTCAACTTTGGTATCCTGCAGTCTTAGGGCTTGATCTGGTCTATGGCAGAGAAGGTGTAGAATTATAAGGCATAAATATTATATCCACATGAAAAGCCTATGGAGATTTACCATCCATCATCTGGACCATACCCATGAACAAGCATGTTCCGTAATGTGCAGAAGCATGATAATGAAGGTGCAGAAATATGGAAAAATTCATGAACAGCCTGCTCAAGGAAGTTAGGCGCTGAGCCAGAGAAGCCTGAGAAGCATTGTCACTCATGACCATGATCTTGGTGACAGCTGGGTTTGGCAAGCTGTGTGTCCATAGATGAGAATGAAGCCATCTTAGCAGTAATTTTCCTAGTTTGCATAGGGTTGACATGAGATCGGCAGCATCACATCTAGACCCACCCATGGCCATACACTTCACAGCCTGCTGAAGTATATCAAATGGCAGTTGCAATATATTTCTTCAAAGCTCCCAGGTAGCCATATTTGCCTCCACAGACTTGAACAACAGCATTAGGTGCCTGTTCCTGTAGTCCATGTCACAGTGCAGATGGTGCATTTCATCACACAGACCATAAAGCAAACTCATAATCCCCAAAATGTTGGTGGTAGCTGCTGTCTGTCTCTGAACCACTGACTTGGATATCCATTAATTTATTAGTTCTGTTTTCAGATATGGGATTGATCTGGAGTCATGACAGTGCAGCAAATCTCCTGCTTCTCTCCTATGGTTGGCATATGCATGTCAAAAGCAGTTAACATTTCAGATGCTGTGTGAGCTAAGAAACTGCCTGCACGGAGCTCACAGTCACAGGATGGTGATGTGTTGGTCTCAGCTTTATACTTCCAAAAGATCCTGATGCAGGTGAGCCATCCCACAGTAGTGCTGCAGAAAGTGCCTCTGTGTCATCACAATGTGCCATGTGCAAACCACCATTATCATCAATATCAGTCCCAGGATGCCTGCCAACATTAGGCATATTCTTTCCCATGTGTTACTCTTTCTGCTGGTAAATTGTATGAAAACATGCACACATGATACTTTTGGCAGCAGTCACCCATATGTCTGTATCACCAGGCATGCACAGTAGAAGACGACAGTACATATGCAAAACATAAGGAGACTTAACTACTTTGATGTGTGGGCTGTTGTAGCAGAGAGATACATGAAATGACAGGCATGCTGAAATTGCTTGATGAATATGTCACATCATGCAGTCAGTGAAATGCACCACAAGAACTTCTAATGGCTATTAGTAACCTGGTGCATACCCTACTGATACTTGTGTGGTCATTGCTAGCCCAAATCACACATTAAAGCCAACTTCTAGTATTACCATCCATTTTCCTTTTTTAGACAGGGATACCAGGAACTCCTACATCTTCCTGAGCAGTGGTTGTGTTGACTGTTCTTCCTCTGTAGTGAACATGTCCTTGACAGTGTCCCATGCCTTGTCCTTTGCACAGAATATTATGTGCATTACCCTTTTCCACATTGATTCTTAGACCTGCTATGGCCATATGCAACACTGATGGCGTGCAGTACCTTTGCCCAGTTTATGTATGCCATTTGTGTAGAATCCTGCAGTAATACATCTCTCTTCTGACTGGTGAATGTTTACAGCCTCTTTCAGGTGTCCATGGCAATCCCTGTATGCCTGTGAATTATACATGTTTGTGAATGGGTGTGTGAGGCAATCTGTGGCAGTTGTCCACCTATGGCCACTGGAGCCTGTCCCCTAGTCTGTGTTAGGTTGTCAAGCCCCTACACAGCTGTGCACTATCCCCTTTACACTGAACTACAATAGGCATGAGGTCCCTACTCACCTTCCTGCGTCTGGTTATTGGCCCCATGTACTGCCATTAGACTCTGTTGCACCTATCTTCCTTGCAATGCATTGCCATGCCTACCTCTGCTGGAGTGCTCACACTCCTTGTGTCATGTCCTTCCTTAGGTACCATTGGTGTATGCTTCACCGTGACAATTGGACATATCAGTGCCATGCCACTAGGCTGTGTCCCCACTCACAAATAGCCCATGGTATCTGCCTCATTGCTACTGGCATCCACTATAGGCATTGGTTTCTGTCTTCATTATTTTTATATCCACTTCCAGAGAGTTAGTATGTAAAGTCCCATATTCCACAGATTTTCATGTGTAAGAATTTGGACACAAAATGGAACCCACACTTTATATCACAGTGATATGGGGCTTTTAGCATGGCAGTTGTAGTAATGAGTTATTTTGGCACCACTGTCTTTGAACTGCATCCAAAATGCAATGCACTGCTCACAAACAGCAGATCCCAATCAACTTTATACCAATACTTAGAAATAAATGCCGGCTTTACATTTGTGGTCAGAACTGAAGTGTTGTAGCTCTCCATGTAAGGCATAAACTGTAACAGTGTAGTTTGCTGCACTTTAAAAGGAGGAGCTTTTTATTTATTTTTATTTATTTATTTATTGATTTATTTATTTATTTTGCTCCTCAGTTAAAGTTGTGGGGGTGCCAGATACGATAACAGCACCAGGCACAAAAAATAGCTATCAACACCTCTGCATATTCAGCATGACTGCAGTAAAGCATGTGACCAATGTGCTAATGCACACAGCCTCAGTGAACCTGTACTACTATGATATTGGGTCACGAAGGTTTGGCAGTACAGTACTTTGTGTGGCATCCGATGTCTGAATATGCATCTATGTGCACTGGGCTACAGTTTTTCTCCAAGAGTGAATTACTTTGGTGCTCATGGCTTCCTCAGGTGCTATGAATTTCAGGGCTCCTGTATATTTGTCAATGTCTGCAAGATATTTCTGTTCTTCCTGCATAGGTACTTCTCTGAGCATGTGCTGAGGCAGAATAATCCCCCCCCTTGTGGAAGGTTGGTCCCTGCCATGAGCTTAGCAGGATAGTGAGTAATGCCAGTGGCATTACTCATTCTGTACAGCAGTCCTGGTTTTAGCATATTGACCTATGGGAGTGCCACCCTGACCTGCTTCAGCAGTGAAAGGTGGAAAATAGGAAGAGAGAGAACTGGTCATGTTTTGTATTTTTCCTCTTATTTTTGTATCACCTGGGGTGCCTATGTACTGAAGTGTGCATGCTTTCTTTTACAATGACCAGAGAGTGACAGCTAAAGATAAAAGGATGCTGTATGAGGCAGGAGTAATTCTTGTCAATGAGATGCATATGCCAAACTGTAACTACAGTCGTATGTGTGCACTATGTATGTACTAATATATTCTTGTTTTCTTTTTCTTTTGTAGGTCCACTTGTTGTTGAGGCCACTGATCAGCAGTAGTCTTACTGGCATGAACCAGATAGTGACTCTGGTGGTGAGTGACCAGTGGTCACCAGGTCTGGCTTTCAGCAGAAGGTGACCTGGAGGGATTGCAGTCGTCTTCTGTAGCCACTTATTAGGAGGAGGGTGGAGACTCCTTTTCTGACAGTGGCATGGAAGAGTCTTCCATTTTCTTTTAGTGTCAGTTGCAGAGGGGTGTCATTTGAGCTTCAGTGATAACAGGATGCTTACCTCAGCATTGAGGAACACCTTCTGTCATTGCTTATTCAATCACTCATCTGTCAACCTCCACAAATCTGGCCAACAGAAGTTACAGCCTATCCATAAAAGTAGTTAGGGAAGTGACTGATGGCTGGATGTTGTCCTTTGATCTGGCCTGGAATCCATCATTAGTCTCTACCCTATCCTTATCTATATTTATGACTCCAGATTGTGCCACTTCCTATACCTTATTTGTTGTCCAACCATCCTTTATCAGTTTTCCACCATCTGTTGTTCTGCGTCCATGCACTGTTATCCCCAGATGCTGGGCATATGCCACCAATGTTTGTCAGTTTCTACATTTTATATTTATTTGGCTGCTGCTGTTGCTACCTTCCCTCCTTACTCTGTCATTGCATAAACTATTCATCTCTACCAAGCCCAGCAATCCTCCTTGTTTATATATTGAAAATCGGTCTCTCTACTGCAACAGACTGTATTTTCTTACACCCACCTATCATAGTTTATAGATAGCCTTGTGTTTTTTCTCTGCTTCTTATTCTTCCTTTTACTACATTACTGTCTACCCTTCTCTTCCCGTTTCATTGATGAACTTAATTAGCATTTTGCTATGCTGATGCTCAGTCCCTAACTGGAGTCACAGCTATGCAGTGCTTCAGTGTGAGTATATCTGCATGTGAACTATGCTGCTTTAACACACCTTAACAGTGACATCAGCCATGTTGATAGTTGCCTACATGTGCAGCTTCTTGTCCACTATGCCTGCCTAGTGCTACTCTTCTCTGTAATGTCACATCTCTGTTTTACTGTGCAGCCCTTTTCACAGTACATTAGTATGATGATGCACTAATATATATTTGAAAGCTTCAGGCTACAGTGCACTACACTTGTCTTTAAATCCCACCCAAAATCTTGTTGCTGTACTAGATATCTGTGGATGTTAGGAAGCATTTGCAGATTATCCTCCAAAATCTCCTGTAGAACCCCAGCCTGCTATAGTGCATTTACTGCATAGTTCATAATTAGGCTCATGTTCATAGATTGTTACTAGGCTAATGACCACTAGGGTCTTTACAAGCCTAGACGCACACCCCAACCCAGTATCATGGGCATCTATATGGGGGGGGGTAAGTTAGTTGGGAGGTAACTAAGAATTTGTAGGGGGATGTGTTATAGGTTCATAGATGTGTACTACGTGGGTGTTAGGTAGGGTAATACATTTCTTACTAACAGCCTCTGTCCATAAGATACAAGGAGGCAAGACCAAGGGTAAATTTACAATGTTTCATCCAACTGTTAAGGTTTTGTTTGGAAAGGATCAGGGATAAACTCTATTTTACATGGATGTGAGGCCTAATCCATAATGTGGGAATCCTTTTGGACACATATTTCTCTCTCTAGCACATTCTGTTTATGTCGCAAACGAAGTTCAGATCCCTGGGTCAAGAGTTTCTGGTGCCATTTGTTTTGCAACAGCTCCATCAGGACTAAGTCTGAGGAAACCCTGTAAGCCAAACATAGATTCCTCTCAGCAGACTGTAGGAGACTAAATACTGAGACAGAGGATTTAGGTGATCAGTGTAGGACAGGAGTACTCATGTACTCAATTCTTCTGGTGAGAAATGGTTGTGGGCATTTCAACTGTTGTTATTGTCTGGTTAGATACATGCTTAAAGGGGCACTGTATTCAATGATATGTCTAAGGGCTGAGTAGACGGGTGTTATAGCTTCCTTGGACCTGGAAGCCATACCCTTACCTATAGGTTGGGCAACATAGAATGCTTTTCTTATCTTAGCTATGTGTTAGTCAAAGGCCAGATTGTTGTCTACATATGTTCCCATATCCCTTACTACTGGGTCAACTCTTATGGATGTTTTATCATTTTATCGCTGGAGTATTTAACTTGGATTGACAGTTTGACAAAGGACATTACAATGCATTTTTTGGCATTGAGTTTTAGGCCATAGCTTTGGCACAAGTTATTTGTCTCTGTTAAACCATCTTGCAAGATGTTGGTGTTTTGGGAGGAATCTATAATATCTCCTAATTTACTGCCATCTATGAACATGTTGAACTAAAGGCCTTGACCATTAGCTTTGACTTACAAGAGGTAGATACCAAACAGAAGCAGGTCCAGCATGGAGCCCTGAGATACTCTGCTGGTGACCAGGCTCTTGGTGGAGGTGGTCTCAATAATCCTAACTTCTTGGGTCCTGTCTGTGAGCCAGTTGGCAATCCAGTGAGCTATTTAAGGATTAATTCCTAGCTCAGAGAGTTTATCAACAATGTCTGAGTGGGGTATTGTATTAAATGCCTTGGCTAGGTCAGGATATACAATATGCACTGTTTTACTTTTGTCCATCGCCTTGGTGACTCTCTCAAAGAAGTCTGCCAGGTTAAGAAGGCATAACCTTCCATTAACAAAGTCAAACTGGGATGGGTCCAGTTTCTGCAGGTTGCCAATATCCTTGTTTATCATTTCCATGATAATTCATTCCATGGCATTGCGTAGTAGGCTTGTTAGACTGATGGGGCTGTAGTTCCCTGTGTTGGTTGATGGTCTGTCCTTGTGGAGTGGAATATAGCCTGTTTCAAGACTTTAGTTGAAGAGTGCCTCAAATAATCTGGACAGGTCGTGTTTTAGACTATTCAGGAGGCAACCAGAGATGTTGTTGGGACTCAGTTAGATAGTATTCTTGGCTTTAACAAGTGCTGTCAGTACCAGTACTTGGTCCCTGCTAATAGTTGGGAGGGTAGTATGTTGAAGGGGATTTCACTAGTGGACCTGGGTGGAGTGGGGGTAAAGTTTGAGCTGAATTTATCAGCCAGTAGATTTGCTATCTCACCCTGATCAGTGAAGGTGGTAGCATTCACTACCAGTTCAGTACACTGCTGTGTGTTACCTTTAAGGTTCCAGACATAGCTGAAGAAGGTCTAGTGATTGCCCTTAGCCTGCAAGGCTATCCTGACCTCATAGCTCACCTTTATGGACTTAATTAATTCTCTTAGTTTGTAGTTTAGTTGTATAATAGAGCACGTATTTAAGGGAGTTGCTGTTCCTGATTTTGGCCAGTTGTGTTCTTCTTTTAACATATAATCTGCTTAAGTGAGAATTCTACCATTGGGGTTTGTTTTTACTGCTTGTTTTGGGTTTACAATTCACATGTTAGTATAGGGACTCTGTGAATAATTCTGCTTAGGTAGCTGTGATCTAGGGGAAGGAGGAGTCTTGAATTTTGACAAACTCCCACTTAAGGGTCTATATTATATCAGCGAATGCTTAAAAAAGCGAACGATGAATAATCAACCCCATGTAAGCTAAAGCTTACAATATCGAAAGCTCAGAACAGCGATTTTTATATAGCTGTTCCAAAAAAAAAAAGAAAAAGAAAAAAAAAAAAATTGAAAGAATACATAAAGTGGGGGGCTGTGCCCCCCACACCCCTCTACTTAAATATACCAACTCTGAGATTGTACTACAGTGCCAAAAATGGCAAAGTAATGGAAGTGGCCAGGCAAATTCTTTCCCTGGGAAAGAATTTGCTTAAAAGCCGCTTCGCTATTCTGCCTTTTCTTTGTTTTAAGTTTGACCAAGACACATTCGATAGAATACATCTTCAGTCATCTAATAGGAACCCCCACTTAATAGGGTGTAGTTTGCCTTAGAGTAGCTCCTAGCTGTTACTAGTTTAGCTAGGTTTTCCAGGTGATTTTTACTTCAAATGAGACAGATTTGTACTCCAATCTCACTAGTGAGGACATAATATTGTGGTGATGGTGGGGGGGGGGGGGTTCAGCATTGATGAGTACAAGATCCAGTACCTCTGATCCTCTGGTTGCAATGTGCATTATCTGTTCCAGTGTGCTTGTGTTAATAAAGTCCATGAAGTGTTTTGCCTGCCAGTTCAAGATAGTGTAACTTTCCCAGTCTATAGGAGGGTAGTTAAAGTCACCCATTAATAGGATGCTTGGTTCAATTGAGAGTGCCTCTAGTAGGTTTAGGTAAGAGTTGTGAGACTCCAGGGGCATAGATGGTGACCTATAGTTAGCCATCTTGGTATGGGACCTTATCTATGGTGACTTGCACATGGATGAGCTAATGTACATTGAGATGCCTCATCTTTTGGCACCAAACTGTGCTATCGATGATCTAAATGTGTGGAAGGCTATGTAGCCTTGCACTGGCAGAGTACTTTCTATGGCTTTAAATCAAGTCTAAGTCATGGCACAGATGTCTACATTTTCCAGAGTGAGGTGGGCTTGAACAGTGTGGACGATTTTGTTTAGGATCTTAGCATTGAGCAGTAACACCTTGAGGCTGCTTGGAGACTTTAAAGGATGTAAGGAGTGGATAACGTTTTACCCAATATTTGAAAATATAGGGGTCAGTTCAGATGCAGCCCATACTTGGCAAAGTAATGTGGTCTGTTGATCATGTCCTCCCATGCTAACAGATATTAGTCCCCCCTAGCTTAACAGCAAAAACTAAGCCAATTATTAAAATCAATTATTTTATGTTTATACTGTGGCATCATCCTTGGAGCAGATAGAATGCTACTCAATGTAAGGCTTGCAACAACCTTTGACACATATTCTGAGAGATCCATTACATCTCCTTTCATATAGTCCAAGTGAGGTATATCTCGTAATTTACATCCACATGGACTATGACATAATCATATTGGTACCTTGGGTACAGTGACTTGAGTTCATGCATAATATGGAGGATTCTGGCTCCAGACAGGTGACTAACCGTTATCCTCTTGTCTAAGTCAGTGATTGAAGCATCGGTGTGTCACACAATGGAGTCACCACTGACAAGAGTATTAGGTAAGGTATATGCTTGTCTTATAGGCTTTGCTCTTGGGGACCATTGGGTACAATGTAGGATATTTGTTGTTACCACTGGTGTGTGCTTTAGTGATTGCTGAATTGCAGTATTGCCATTATTGTAGGTCTTTGAGATTTGGAAAGGTTTCTTTTAAGTGCCTCACCATAAAACAGTCTGTATGTGGCAAGCTGTGTGTGTGTGTGTGTGTGTGTGTGTGTGTGTGTGTGTGTGTGTGTGTGTGTGTGTGTGTGTGTGTGTGTGTAAGGAATGTGGTGTGGGTATTCCTGAGAACCTTATGTGAGATTTGTGAGAGTCTTGCTTCCAAGAAAGTTGTGTAATTACATCTCTCACATACTGTGTTATTTTCTTTAATGATTAATTGGTTGTCTGAGAATATGAGAAAATTGCTACATTGTCTTATGATGCCCAAATCTTCCAGGATGGCCACAGTGACATTTGGAAGTTGAATATCCATATTGTCCAATCCTGTAGTATGCTGGGCTGTTTAGGATTAAGGATTGAGTTTTAACAGGGGTCTCCTAGAGCAGTTTCATAGGTTAAGGGCAAGATGTTATATAGTGCTAGGATACGGTAGTGTTATGTGATAGGCAAGCTAGTTTCTGGGGTTAAGGCCAAGATGTTATATAGTGCCTGAATATGATGGTGCTATTTCATGTGCTGGCTAGCTGCTCTAAGCTTAATTTCACACAATGCCACACTGTTTAACAGGCATAGGACCTAATCCTAACTTTATAGGGAAATTTTACTGTCTAGGCATTTGCTACTATACAAGACACTGCCAACCACTGCTGCTTAGTGAGCAGCTCTGCCTAAACTCACCCAATTTATAGCAGAGAAAAAAATGTTTGGAAAAATTATGCTTATGCCCTCTAGCTAATAAACCACATTGTTAAGTTCCCTACAGTGCTCCCCAAATGAGAAAGACAAGGTTCATAGGTTCATAGGTAAGTACTAGGCTATCTGCCCATGGGCATTTATAAGCCTAGCCACAGAGTGATGGCTTTCGCCTCCCCATTAGATTAGTAACCTGGGCCTCTGTCAACAGGGCTCCTGAAGTGATCCCAGGGTAGAACTTACGATTACCCATCCACTCATCAAGATTTCTCTTGAAGAGGGTCAGAGAGGAGCTCTGTCGAATATGGATTGGGATTCTATTCCAGAGTGAGGGGAGTCACTGGGACAGGAATCTATCCCTCCAGCATGTCCTGTTTATTGTTGTACATAGGTTCAAGTCACTAGAACGAGTGGTTCTGAGGGATCTCGTTTTTTTGAGGTGAAGCATGTCCATTAGTTCAGGGTTTGACATGGCCCTATAGGTCAGGCATAGGTCACCTCTGAGCAGACGGTAAGCGACTGAGAAGAGCTGGAGCTTTTTTAGTCATGCTTCATAGGGTAATTGTTTATTTATTTATTTTACATTTGTTGACCGGGAAAGACCGACTAGGTTCCACAGATCCTGTTTTCAGCGGAGTCCCGAGGAGAAATGCTCCAGATGCATGTTTTTAGAAGGCCCTTAATTCTCTTAGTGAGGTACTTCTGTGGTCTTTCTACTTGTTGCAGGTGTCTAGTGAGGTACATCCCAAATGGGGCAGTAAAGGGGCACAATCACCTCCTTGGATCTGGATGAGAAACCCTTTGTGATCAGGTGTGCCACATAGAAGAATTTCCTGACCGTGTTGGCTATGTGGTTATCAAAGGAGAGCATGCTATCTACTTGGGTACCCAGGTCCCTAATTACTTCTTCTGTACTTAGTGGATTCCCATCTATGTGATAGTTTGTAGGTACTTTGTTTTTCCCAAATGGGATTACTATGCATTTTTTGGCATTTAGCTTGAGGTCGTGACTTTGACACCAGGTGTTTGTCTCTGTGAGACCCTTTTGCAGGATGTCTGTGTCAGCTGGAGAGTCAATTATTGCACCCAATTTACAGTCATCTGCGAACTTGGTTAGCCACAGTCCCTCCACCTTTGCCTGTACTTTGGAGAAATATATACCGAACAGGAGGGTTCCCAGGACTGAGCCCTGTGGGACTCCACTTGTGACTGGTTTAGAGTCAGACATGGCGCCTGCCACTCTTACCGTGTGGGTTCTGTCTGAGAGCCAATTGGCAACCCATCTCATGACATGGGGGTTGATATTTAAGCTGGTGAGTTTGTCTATGATTCCTGAGTGTGGGATGGTGTTGAACACCTTAACGAGGTCCAGATATGCTGTGTGGACCACCTTCCCTTCATCTATGGCCTTAGTGACTGTTTCAAAGAAGTCAACCAAGTACAGGAGGCAAGATCTGCCTTTAACAAAGCTGAACTGGGTGGGGTCCAGTGTCTGGAGGTTCCCAATGTTCCTGTTAATGAGCTCCATGATAATGCGTTCCATGGCTTTGAAGACCAAGCTAGTCAAGCTTATAGGACGATAGTTCCCAGGGTCGGTTGTGGCACCACCTTTATGGAGTGGTATGACTGTTGCTGAAAGTCATTCTTTGGGTACATAGCCTGTAGAGAGGCTGAGTTTGAATAGTGATTTGAGATGAGGGGTTAGTTCATTTTGAAGCTCATGTAAGACACAACCTGGGATAGCATCTGGTCCCACTGATGCTGTGTTTTTGGCCTTTGCAAGGGCTGTCTTTACTTGTGTGTCTGAGATATCTGGAGTGCCACATTCTTCTGGGATGGGTGCTAGCCCCTTTCATGGAGAGGGGGGGGGGGTGAAGTTTGCACTGAACTTGTCAGCCAGGATGTTGGCAATGTCGGTTGGTTCAGTGTATTTATGGCCATTATGCACTAGCTCAGAGCATATCTGAGAGTTTGCTCCTAGACTCTTGACATAGTTAAAGAAGGCCTTGTGGTTATCCTTAGAGTCATTGGCTATTTTTTCTTTCAAAGTTGGCCTTGGATGATTTAATGAGGGAGCGCAGTTTTTTACTGATGTTAATCAGAGATGCCTTCTTATTTTGGGATTTTGTTCTATCTTGCAGGAGTTTCCTCCTTCTGTTGTAAAGTTTATTTATGGCTGGGGTCCACCAGACTGGCTTCCTCTTTTTTGAGGAGTTGGTCTTGGTTTTAATTGGGATGGCTCGGTCCATGCATTCTTGAAGGTGTTCATAGAATGCACTTGTAAAGGATTCTGCCATTGGGTCATCATTTTCCATTTGATTGGGAGCTTTGAAACTTCCCACCTCTGTCTTGAGGAGTGTGAAGTTGGCTTTAGAGAAGTTTTTTATCTTGATTTCCTTGACTGGGGGGGGGGGGGTTCGGGATGTGGATGTCCAGTGTGATTAGTTTATGATCTGATCTTAGCAATAATGAGTTTACCTCAGGTGTGAAACATAGGTTCCCCATGTTGGTGATGACCAGGTCCAGTATGTTGTCACCTCTTGTGGGAGTAGTGACCAGCTGTTCAAGGGCGTTTGAGTTTATAAACTCAAGTAAGTATTGGGGTAGGACATTTGAGCTTGAGTAGTTTTCCCAGTCAATGTTTGGATAGTTGAAGTCACCCAGTAGCATGGTGTTGGGTAGAATCTTCATACTTTCTAATGTTCTCAGGAATGCTGCATGAGGATCCTGAGACAAGGTGGGAGATCTGTAGCAAGCTATAAATTTAACAGTCAATTTACCCACTGTCAATTGCACTTGGATGGTCTCAGATTCTGCATGCTGTGCTACTAACCTGGAGGTGTGGGTGTTCTTGATGAATATGGACACACCCCCTCCTTTTGTGTTCCGGTCCTGGTTTTGGGACCTAAAGGTATGGTAGGAGTTATAGCCTGGTAGTGCTGGGGTGCTCTCTGGAGCCTTGAACCAGGTTTCTGTCACTGCACATACGTTGATTTCTTCCATACTAAGGAGAGCCTTGAGTGCATACATTTTGAGGTTTAGACTTTTGGCGTTGAGCAGCATTACCCTCAGTTTTTGTTTATTATTGTTGTTTATGGAGGTGGGTTTGTCTTTTGAGCCTTGCCTAAAAAAGGCAGTATTGGGGCGGCAAGAGTCTTGGCCAGTATTCGAAAGCCCAGGGGTGACAGATGGCGAAGCAACGTGGCTTGTCAAGCATGTCATCCCAGGCTAAGTACTGGATCCCCTTTGAATGACACCAGTAGTTTAACCAATTGTTGAAACTGATCATTTTTTCTTCGTATGCTGGCATAATTTTGGGTGAGGGCAGGATGCTACTCAGAATCAGAGTCATACCAGTAAACACCTTCTGTCACAAGATTAATGATCCCAGAATTTCTTAATTTAAAAGCACAGAAAAAGAAGCTCTCAAGTTCAGATTAAACAACAAAAAAACTAGCAGACAACTAAATCCATGGCTAATTCGCCCTTCTGCAAGGTGATTTGGAGACGAGCAGAACTAGAAATGCCAACAAACAGAGAAATGAGTATTTTTGCCAAAAAACTAAATAAATGTTTTAAAAATGCTCAAAAACAACAGTGATCACAGTATAAAGCAAGTACAAGTGCAATGAATAAATACAATATTCTTAGCTTGGATGGCTCTGAATGCAGTTGAAACACTTGAAAGCGTTGCAGAGTCCTCTGTAAGCAATTGCAAGATTTCCTGTGGAATTTACAGTGAAACATTACAATATTGTAATATATTTGTATATTTTTGACAAGCAAGTGTAGCCTCCACTGAATACATGCCATAATGTAATGGTATATTTCACCAATACTCATTCATCGCTTTTTATTGTCATTGTAGTTTTGGAACTGGGTGCAATTATCCCATGCAGTACTCATTGGCATATACACCTGACTTCAGGTTGTTTCTGGAATGACTTCTGCCTTTAGTTTGCTGAAAACCTATATTGGCATGCAACTTTCTTTTTCAATCCAGCCGATAAAGTTTGGCCTTGAGTGTTGAAAAAAGTTGCAAATTCTAAGATTGTAACAATTGCTGTGTACTGCATTTTAAAGAGGGACTATGACCTTTGCCCTGCAGTTTACAAGTAAATGTGCTGAGAAAAAATGTGTCTGTGTCAGTGATTGCTAACTAATTTGTTTCATTATAGTTAAACAGTGATGTTGTTTTGGTCCAGCTAGATGAACAACCCTGAAGATTGTGCACTTTATTTTAGATATAAAAATATCCTCTCTTTTACTGAATTCATTTTTTTAGCAAGGACTGTACATAATAAAGAACTGAAAACTGTCTATAAGAGAACATCAAATGTACACATCATTATTTAGCATGGCAAAAGCTTAGAGATTTATTGGAAAAGAATTAATGGTTTTATTTATTTAAATTTTGTTATGGATCTTGTATATAATTTTCTTTTTTGTTATGTTTTGTTAAAGCTATATCATGTTTTCATTCTGTTTTAAATGTAATAAAAAGATTTTACAAAAAAAAGATTTTGCACTCAGTGGTTTGTAGGATAGTGATATTGTGAGCAGAAAAGATGACTTTGACAGGGTGTATATTAAATCAGCAAATGCTTAAAATAGTGAATGCTGATTTATCATCCCTTTAAAACCGAAAGCTGAAAATCCCAAAGACACAGAACAGCGAATTTTTCGGCCCCCTCACACACACCCTACTTAAATATACAGACTCCAAGATCACACCCCAGTGGAGAAAATGGCAAAGTCACGAAAATGGCCCAGCAATTTTATTTTTTCCTTGGAAAAAAATCGCTGTTTCATGTCTTTGGGATTTTCAGCTTTCAGTTTTAAAGGATTGATAAATCAGCGTTCGTTATTTTAAGCGTTCGCTGACTTAATATGGACTCTTTTGACAGGCAGATCAAACTCATGCTTAGGAATAAGGACATATACAGCAACAGCTTGTTTAGCTTCTGTAGTAAAGAGATGAATTACTTTGTAGGAGACCTTAAAATAATTTAAAACTTCAAGACAAACTGAAGTGTGATTTAAAGCTTTGACAAACTCATGTTCAGCATGATAGTGAAAGGTCAGATTTTGACCTGGAATGTTGCTTAAATATTTTTGTAAAATGACACATGGCAGAACCACAGCTAGCAATTCTGGCATCCTGTGCTGTTAAAGCTGTTCCCAATCTGTCATTTTCTTAATAAAATGCCAGTTCCAGTCTGTGACAAAATTCTTTTGTTATGAAATTGCATATTGCTTTGGAGTGGTGCTGTCAGCTTTGGTAATTGCAATATCATCTGCACATGTAATGCATGAAACATGTGGCAGATCCAGGACAGTCTACTAATAAACAAAACTGCAGCAGACTAAAAACAGGACCTTTGGAAACATCTTTGACAGCAGTGCAGGAGTATGAAAGTGAGTTGACAATATCATACAGGAAACTAACTCCAGAGAATCTGCAGCTTGCTAGTTTTTAGAGTACAAAGGTATGACTGACAGGGTCATAGAAGCACTTTATGTCCAGGAATATTGATGCTATATACATGCCTTCGTCCATGTTTGTTAAGATTTGGTTGGATAGGAAGACTATGTAGCTATACTGCTCTGCTAGCTATGCATCTTGCTTAAATGACATTAACATTGTAACGCTTTGCCATCAGACAAAATTACCCCCAAGCATAGATAAGCTTAAAATCCAGTGGTCTGAGTTATGGGATCCAAACAGATGCACTGCACTTCATGTTTTGCATGCCTGAATTAGGCAGGAGTATAATCCAGATGTGAATCTAACACTTTAGACTAGGACCAGATATTAGACATCTTGATCAGGTGTCGATTAACTAGCAACATGAGAAGGCAGCATGCCTAGACTAAAGCTCAAGTCTGTTCATTATAGATTATGGCATAATATATATATATATATATATATATATATATATATATATATATATATATGAAGCTCATTGTAATATGCAGACTGCTTCTGTGCAAGTTCTGGATATGCCATCTGGAGTTAACTACCTTCAAAGACAAAAAAGACAACTGACTTCTCACAGATGTAAAATGAAGTTTAAGGAATATCTGCTCAAAAAGGACATGTTTACATACTTTAATGAAAATGGGTGAAGAACATATTTTAAATATTCATAACAACTTATTTAATGTATAAAATAGTTTATGTAATTTTCTTTTGGCCTTGCAAAAACCCATTGTTTATTCTCTTGCTTTTCAAGCACAGACACACACACACACAAACATGTATACACACACACACACACACACACACACACACACACACACACACACACACACACACACACACACACACACACACACACACACACACACACACACACACACACACACACACACACACAAACACACATATATCCAGCCATTCATCTACAACTGTTAATCCCATGTTTACATATGAGCTTGGGGTGTCACATCAACAGTGACAATCACCTAGAGCCAAGATTCATACCTGCTCCCTTTCAAAGCACGAGTTGTGTTTTCTTTCTTCATTACTAAGATTGCAGTGCTCAATGTGCTAACCATGTGCGGGCAACCCTCCCCCAAGAGAGGTGAGTTGGTCATGCCCCATTACTACTCCCCTTCAAAGCCAGGGCCATTAGTCAAACCCAGGCTGCCTTGGTCACAATCAGGAGTCCAACCTTCTGTACCATGCAGCCGGGAAAATATATTTTTTTCAGATAACAAGACACCTTATGCCCCTCCCAATCCTTGAACTTATATATACCAAGTCCATTGTCAGATAACATTCCTGAAAAAGTAATAGTTCCCAAAACAGAACACGGTAATCTCAGGAAACCCCCTATTTCACTACACAATGACCAAGCAACTGACTCTTGAGACTCCGTGCAGTGAAGACTCATGGGTAAACCATATTAGTTAGTAAGTGGTAGAAGGCAAGAAGCGTCAATGAAAAAAAACAACACAAACCAAAATAACACAAAAAAAGTTGCTGAACAAAGTTTCCAAAGCCAAACCCCCAAAATTAAAACACTTTGTTTAATAAGTATGAGTGCTTTTGTTTTAAAACAACATTAAAATGTCATCAGATACAGTCATTTCAAACAAAACTTCTTCTTATATACTAAAACATCATGTGACCCAAAACCCGGTGGGTTCACTCTTGGCTAACACTGCAATGCTTCAGTGGGAATCTGCGTATGTTTTTAGTAGCCCACATAGTAGGGCAGTAAAATTTTATTTACATTACCTGGATGATATATTTGTAATTTGGAATGAAGGGGAATTCGAATTGTTAGAATTTATCAATCACATTAATACAAGTGCTGATTATCTGTCCTTCACACATTCTTATAGCCTGGATAGGATGGCCTACCTGGATGTATTGATAGAGAAGGATAGGGGAAAAGAAAAATTCATGGCTGGTGTGTATCGAAAGCCAATATATTCAAATATGTTACTGCATTTTTCAGGTGTCATCCTTATAAGCAGAAGAGGGCAGTAGTTAAGGGACAACTGGTTAGCGCGGCCCGAATGAGCACTCTGGATAGTGACTTTTATAAGGAATATGACACTTTAATAAATATGTTTAGTACAAGCAGTTACCCTTCTGAAATGATCCAGGAACTTATTGATGAGGTTTCCTCTCAGGAGGAGATGGGATATTTTAGGCTCACCTTGTTTTTGGAGGAGAACAACGATAGGACACCGTTAGTTATTAAGGCAAGATTCAGACCATCATATGAGTGCTTTGGCGATGGCATTTAGTATGGAAAGTTCAAAAATTAAGTGGATTTTGCTGAAGAATTTAAATCTTTTTAGGGAGAACACTAGTGTATTACGTGTTCTGGGGAACAAGCCCGCTATTATATACAGGAGAGGGCTTAATTTTAAGAACAGATTGGAAAGAAAGCCAGGTAAGACAGTCACGCACCCAAGGATTTCAAAGTGTGGGAGATGTAATTTGTGTAAATTTATATTGGAGAGGGACAGAATTAATTTAAGAGGTAAAGACATCCTTGTGGATGGAAAGTACTCTTGTGATACTATGGGGGTAATATATGGAGCACAGTGCCAGATCTGTGAAGGGTTTTACATAGGTAAAACCAAACATAAATTGCGTAGTTGTATTTACTGACACATATATGACATACAGAAGAAAACAAAAAACACAAATGCCTTATACAGACACCTGGAAGAGCATCCTGAACACTCTTTTAAATTTAGTATATTAGAAAAGGTGGGAAAAACATGGGGGGGGGCATGGTCTACATATCTGGACAGACAGGAGTTAATCTGGCAATTTAGACTGGAGGCATATAAACACCCAGGCTTAAATGAGACAGTTAGTATAGCCCCTATTTAAAAATTAAAATCAATGGAAAGATAGTAATTTTTACCAGGATAGTAGGAATTTGGAAAATTTGGCTATAGTTAAATAGAAACATACATTTCTATTTTTATTTTTATCTTAAAAGGAATTAATTGATGCTGGTTCTACTTAACATTTTATATAATATACATATTATGCATTATCTTGAATATTGCTGCATTATTAGGGACACATGACTTTAAAAGTAGTACATGCTTTTTGATCTTGCTTCACGTGATGTTTTAGTGTATAAGAAGAAGTTTTGTTTCAAATGACTGTATTTGATGAAGTCTTAATGGTTGTTAAAATGAAAGCATTCATACTTATTAAACAAAGTGTTTTAATTTTGGTGTTTGGCTTTGGAAACTGTTCAGCAACTGTTTTAGTGGTAGAAGGCAACAATAAAATATGGCCACTTAGATCAGCATTCTGACAGTGAAAAGAAAGGAGAAGACTCTCTTTGTTCACTTATACTGCTTCTTCAGAAGATACGGGAACAAGAAGGCTTGGTAGTAGACAGGCATGCCACTAATTTATTCTTTGTAAGGAGAAAAATATATGTTTCTTTAAACTTCTTGAAATTCCATTGCAGGGAATAGTCTGGATCTAGTATTATAATTTATGCACTACTGTTTCCTTCAGTCACAATACTTATGCTTTCTATGTTGAAAAGGATTTCTAACATTGTGTATATCACACATGATCAATGCCTAAAAGATCAGCCCCAAAAGATCAAAACTCAAAAACAAGAGGGAAAAAAACTAAAAACAATGTTTAGGCAGGGGGATAAGCTCTCCTGTACCCCACATGTGGGGGGGGGGGGTGTCACCCACATTTGCTGCTAAT
This sequence comes from Protopterus annectens, assembly GCF_019279795.1. Lineage (NCBI taxonomy): Eukaryota > Metazoa > Chordata > Ceratodontiformes > Protopteridae > Protopterus > Protopterus annectens. Next base: position 1,619,058,970 of record NC_056725.1, on the reverse strand, counting down.
TTTATATACAAACTCCTAGATCACACTAAAGTCAAGAAAGGGCAAACATCTGGTCTGTGTGCCTGACAATCTAATGTTACAGATATTCATGGATATTATGGGCAGTATTCATAGTCTGGTGCTGCGCAGGTGTGTAGCATGATTTCGCGAACAGCAGCATTATGCTAATATACAAATAAGGTCAGTGTAATGTAGTTGCATTAAATACAGAAGAATGATGCAAATTCTATAATCACAACCTTTTTTCTAAACATGTAAATTATGTCAAGGCCATCCTTTTATATGTGTGAACCAATTTGCAATATTGTAAATAAGATGTGCATTGGCATATAGCCAGTAAGCTCACAGTCACACTTAAAGCATTGTAGCATATCTGCAGACTGTGCAGCAGCTGAAACTTATTTTTTGAAATAATGGAGTTAGAACAGTTTCATATAGCTGTATCATTTTGTAGTTACCCTGATGCTTTAATTAAATAATAGAAAGGGGGTGATAGGAAAGATTGAAAAAAGTTAGATAAACAAAGAGGGGAACGTGGGTATTAACCTGATGGAGGTGGGACAGGATGGGCACTAGGATTTTAACAGGGATAGACCTCCCCTGTTTGTCAGAATTTTGTTTTGTAAGAAGGTAGTGTGGGTGGAAAATAGGGAAGAGGGTGAAGGAGAAATTAAAGGGAATAAAGGCTGATGAAGTCTCAACTGTGTACCGAGTCCATAGAGACTCAAACACATCCACTGCCAGACAGTGTTGCAGTGGACATCCCTGATGTTGAGGGGGTGGGGGCATGTGTTGGCATGGTGGTTGGCACCAACTGGGTAAGTGTGTCTTCTATAAACTGAACAGCTGTTTCAACTTGCACAATTCTCCTGTCCACTATATCTTCCAGTACATCCTCAACCAAACTCTGAAGTCCCCACTCAGTGAGGTTTTCCAGGCTGCCACATGCCAGAGTGCCTGCAGGACCAGAGCCTGCACTCTAACCCTGCTTGGGCAGCCCTGGATGGGCAGAGGGTGATCTCTCCCTAGCCGGGGAGGTACATGCCTAGACTGCTCCTGAAAAATGAAATGTGAGAAAAGCAAAACAACAAAGTAAAAAGAAAAGCAAAATAATAAATAAAAGAGAAATAAAGGGGTGGAGAGAGATAAAGCAGAAAGAAAGCAGAATAAATCCATGCAATACTGTTGTAATACAATGTATCAAGTCAACAAACCATTCAGAGTAATATCTCCATTGAAGTTCAGTTGTGTATGGGAAGTGCTTATGTGTACACTTGGAGTTAGTGATTGGGGTAGCTCATGGATTCATAGTAGGTTACTAGGCTAACATCCCTAGAGCCTTTTAAAGCCTAGCCATATTTGTACTACTGTTTATGATCCCCTGACTTGCATGCATTAATTTTTGCTATGATTAGATAAGTAAGATTATATCTTGCAGACACCTGTTACCCTTAGATTTCACCAGTCCCTTCACTCTTCTGTTTTCTAGTTGAGAATTGTATTGTATTTCTTCCTCAGCTACAACTAAAAGAGAAAAGGATAACCTTGTTTACCTGCATTTGACTCGATTCCACAAATACCTATATGTCTTATACTCTCTGTATTGATTTTCACTTATATCTTACCCTTTCAGATTGTAATTGTTGAATGCATACATGTGTGTACTATTACAATTCACTTGCCATATATTCTAATGCATTGTGTAGGGTAGTGAAGAATTATGAATGCAGGCCTGTCTTTTGTTTAAGAAAATGCATGTATCACTCTGTGGAAAACCTGAAGTGCAAAGGCTAAAATGTAGCAATTTAAGGAAGTGTGAATTTCCTTTTCTGTATAACTTTGTCTGATGTACAGTAATGAAGTATAACAGCTTGTTCTCTGAAAGGGTATTTGCAGATCATCATTAAAGCAAAGTAATCCCCACACCCCTCCCCAACAGTCAGTCTGACGAGGGTGTGGTGAGCATCATTTTAACTGTATTATATGTGCAGCTAGAAATACTTATGAACAAACAGGTACATCAATTACTTTTAATTATATTTAGTTACCACTCACAAAATCTGTCTTCTTTTAATAAATGGAAAAGGTTTTACAACTTTTTCAGTGCAATGCTACACAATTCTTTACATCTATAACTGCAAGTTTTATTTCTAACGCTATTACATGCGGTCAGCATTACTGATATTTGATCATAACTAATGCATTTACATAGTTAGCTGGACAGATTACTACTTTCATATTCTTTACTGAATTTTTTATTTATTGCTGTATCCTCTTAATAGGTAACAGCAGTATTTTTCTGTCTGTCATGAACTGACGGATGGCTGACTACATGAAATGGTGTTTATTTTTTCTTAATGCATTTCTGAATGTCATCTCAAGTACTTATTTGAAGGATAAGATATTATTTGACTTACTTGTACATATTTTTCTACCCCCTGTTGTATAATATGGGGGATTCACAGATGTCTACACACGTCCATGCCTTCTCAGACTTATATGTAGAATGTCATATTTGTTCATAATCATGAAAATCCAGAATACGCTGATGTACTTCATAACACATTTGCGTTATAATATGATTTATAGACATGCATCTAAATTAGCCTAATTTGCATGCTATCCATGTAAATCAGCCTTAATTTATGCCATAAGACTGAGATGTATCATATTGATTCACAAGTAGCCAAGGCAGGTGGCAAATTGGTTAGGATACCTCAGACATCAAAAAGTAAGATGTAGATTCTAGCTGTAGAATAAGGGATTCAGGCAAAGACATGATAACTTTAGCTATGAGGAAAGCCGAGTACTTATGACAACACTTAGGACATCTGGCAAACTGCTGTTTGGTAAAGGGGGGCCCAGACAAGCTGAGAGAAGGAAAGCACCAAGCCAGTAGTTGTTGAAATCAATGCAATTGGAGGCAGAAATAGATCTCTGGGACAGTGCAAGAAAGGGGCAAATGATATGGTAGGGTGTGCTAGAAGTAAGACCAGGCAGAATGCAATTTTGAGGACCACTGGGGGGGGGTCTGAATCTTATTAAATTAACACCAGTTGATGAAGTCCTTTGGTCCATCTGTGGGGATGACCATGATACAGAAGATGGTGCAACAGGTATAATTAGAGGTGGCATGGACACTGTTCCATCAAACCAAAGCCTGCAGTAGCATCTACCTTTATCTGCTCCTGAAGGTTTGTTAAAAGTATACGCCTTGTAAATATTAAACATTGAATGGTGATAAACCCTGTTGTCATTAAACACATCACAATTCATTAATATTAGGTCAGCCTTGTACACATACCTCTCAACCGTACTGAATTCCTTGGTAAATACCGGTTTTGAGGGCAAAATATTGGGGTGCCACAAATTTCCACATGGCCCCTTTAATTTCCAACTTTCACTTTTTTTTTTACTTTGTTCCTGATGTCATCACATGCAGTGCATGCACGATGACATCAGAATGCTGAGCTATTTTTTTAAATTAACTTGCTGCAGTATCAACTCGGAGTCTCGGACCAGTCTGCATGTTTTACTTAGGAATTAGGATCAGGCATGGCGCAACAGCACATATTTCTAATCTTCCTCCAGGTATGAGCAGAGCTGCAATACTGAAAAATGTGTACTTAATTTTCTGTAAACGGGTTATGGTCTGCATTTGTAGAACAGCACATTTGTAATTCCACTTAATTTTCTGCAAATGGGTTACGACAGTAATATGCATTTATACTGTGTGTACGTTACGTATGCAAGCTGCACAGTACACATTTGTATTTAATTCTGTAAATGGCAGTCTGCAAATGTGTTTGTACTGTGTGTGTGTTTATATTAGCTGAATTATACCATGTGTATTGTAATTTGTAAGCTGAAACTCTCAGCATTTTGTACTGCAGACAGATCTGCATTTGTACTGAGACCAGACCAGTCCATGGGCAGTCTTTCTTCTCTCCAGTGTGAGAGAAGAGAACAATCGGCACATTTTTAAGAGAAATGGCTGTAAGGCAAGCTGATTTCTGTAAAGTGCATGTGTAAGCTGTGTGAGAGAAGAGAAGCGGCATTTGTAAAAGAAATGGCTGTAAGCTGATTTCTGTAAACTGCATTTGTAAGCTGTGTGAGAGAAGAGAAGCGGCATTTGTAAGAGAAATGGGCAAACAGGTGTAAACTAATTTCTGTAAACTGCATTTGTAAGCTGAAATGGCTGCATTTATAAGCTTGGTCCGCCGGCAGTCTTTCTTTCTCCAGTGCAAGCTGTGGCTACTCTGCATTTGTAAGCTGATTTCTATAAACGGCAGTCACTCAGTCTGCAAAGCTAAAACTAAGTCAGCATTTCTAACTCTGAAATGACAGTCTTTATTTGTAAGCTTGGTGCACAGGCAGTCTTTCTTTCTCCAGTGCGATCTACATTTATTTGCTGAAATTATGTCTGCATTTGTATTCTGAAAATAAGATTACATTTGTAACTCTGAAACAGCAATCTTCATTTGCAAGCTCGGTCTGCAGGCAGTGTGTGTGCATTATTTATGCTGTGGCCAGAACTCTACATTTGCTTTGGTGTGTATGTGTGTGTGTGTGTGTGTGTGTGTGTGTGTGTGTGTGTGTGTGTGTGTGTGTGTGTGTGTGTGTGTGTGTGTGTGTGTGTGTGTGTGTGTGTGTATTATTTATGCTGTGGCTAGAACTCTGCATTTGCTTGTGTGTGCCTGTGTGCTGTGGTTAGAACTCTGTGTGTGTGCATGCGCGCACATGTGTGTGTGTGTGTGTGTGTGTGTGTGTGTGTGTGTGTGTGTGTGTGTGTGTAATGTTTTTGGCACATACTTGTGGTCTGTTCCTCTTAAAATTTGTGGTTTTCTGGCAAATCAGTGAGAACTAAATTCACTAAATAATGAGAGACATTTAAGTTTCAGTCTTCCTATCTTTCAGGAAATGCATGGTAACACACAACATTTTATTCTAGCAACTTTTCTAATATTATACAAACAATGTTTAAAATGTGTCCCTGGTTTTGGGCCATTGGCTCCCCCAATCAATTTTGGCATTTTCCAGATTTCTTGTACTGCATAATTTTTCAGGGGGTAGAAGCTTAGTGCTGCTTATGCCAAGATTGTTTGTGTTTGCTGTTAGTAGCATAACAGATAGAATACTTGCTGATGATGCAGAAGCCTGTGGGTTCTACTTCCACAATATGTAAATGGCTTGCTCATACTCTACTCTGTTGCAGTTTTAAAGGGGATGGATGCTGCAGTCCTGAAAATGTCCTCTTTAGTGGAGACACCTAGTAACTATGAACCTGTTATCAGTTTGCCATCCATTCCCTATTGCAATATGTCTAGCATATCATTTTTTAATGTAACATAGGCAATTTATTCCTCATGGGAAACAGGTACTTTATTTGTAGATGAAACCATGAACTATAAAGTTGTTTGCTAGCAGCAGCCTCTTCATTATTTACAGATCTCTTTAATGTAGAATTATTTAGATGACTTTTACTTCTGCAGAGATTGTGCATATTTACTGATACTGGTGGATTGTAGAAGTTTGAATATATTTTTATGATTGAAATGTTCTAGTTTTGTCATTATTGGTTCATGCATTTTGTTCCATTGCTTACTGGAAAAATGTTCAAAACAATAAATTTAAAACTTGGTCTAACAAGTGTGCTGCATTATACAAGGAATATAATTTAATACAATCAGGTAGGCGTATCAGAGAACACATGTATGTTTCATGTGCAAGGGGCCTATGATTTGAAAGCAGCCCAAAAGTAATCTTTATCTGCCACTGGCCAGATACATTTTCTATGAATGTGGGTTTCAATGAATGTGAGTTTCAAGGTGTCAAAAGATTTTAATACTCTTAACATATACTGGAAGAATCATGCAGATAAAGTAAGCAAAAGGTTTATTTTACATGCATGGAGACATGCTACAAAGTACATGATATGTCAGCAGTCTAAATTCTGTACATTTCACATGGGTTTTTATACCCTCTCCTGCACGTACATAGTGGCTGGTTACTAGACAAGGAATTTCACTCAAAGCTATAAATTCACATCCTGGAGTCTTAGATGGTCAGAGGTCAGGCACAAGATAAGCTTGTGCCTGGATCAAGGTATCATCTGTGCATTCCTCTTTGGTCAGCAAATCTTTTAAAAGAAAAACAACTTATTTTAGCTTATTTCTTTGCACGCAATGCAGTTTCACATTTTAACCCTTACTATACATGATACAAAGATGTTGAACACAAAGATTCTTACTACATTTCCCCCCTAACAACACTTTGTATCATCAGTAATACATTTTATTCATACAGTTTTTCGCATGACTCGTGTTCTGTATATTCAGAATAATAAGCTTTAGTTGCATTGGCAGACAATACATTTGATATTATCATACGGATGCAAGGAATGCAGCAACAACCCAACAGTAGGAATATAATGGCACCAACACATATAGCAATTAAGACATTCATAAGTACTGTTGCCCAATTTCCAAACCAGTTTTGGAAAAAGTCAGTTAATGGATTCTGTCCTGGTTTTGTAAGTTCAGAAACTTGTTTTAGGATCTCCAGATGGCTGTTAATGTCATATTCGTTGTCTGTAATGAACGGACAACATTGCTAGGGTGAAATCGAGCGCCATACAATTCTGCAACACTACAGTCCTCATTGCAGTTAACTCATCCGTCACCAATTCTAGTGCAGAAAAAGTTGCATTGCTCAGGGTTTTTAACAGTTTTGACAGTTTTCTGAGCTCCCAAATGGATTTTACTGTCCCATACGCTGGAAAAATACCAGCCCAGGAAATAACATCATCGCCCAAGTCCATGTGTGATAGCCCCTTGCTGCTACTATGGGCCAAATCGTGGTGATAGATCCAGGATGCATCAACGTTACCTACGGGATTAACAGGTTTATTAACAGCACGTACATTATTTTACCTTGGGGAAGAGAAAATGTATGTCTTATAGCTGGTGCTAAATAACCCAATAAGCAACTGCCTGACCAATTCCTTGGTAACCATTTGTATGCTTTTCTACCACAGATAAAATAACAATCATTTACTTTAAGTGTAATATTGACTGGAACAGAGTGATTTCCTTTATCTTGCAGCCCTTTAAACAAAAGATCATACACAGATAACATTTTTTCAAAGAAACTTGTGCCATTAACAAGCCCTGTACTATTAACAAGCACTCTTATAGGCTTGAAACTCATTGCACAGTGCCCATCTATTGTACAGTTATGAATTATTGTTACATTACACTGACTCCATCCAACCTTACAGTTCCATTCTATTAGTCCATGTATCATTTGCCCCCAAAGGGACTGTACCTAACATTAGACCACCATGTACAGTAGGGATAGCCGTACATATCCAACAATTTGAAACATTAAAAGACAGGGCATATGCATATTTAATAGCTTGGTATGTATTAAAAGGCGGATGCCTATTCTCGTCTCTCTTTACTTGGCTAGTCTTGTTTGAAAATAAAAATGGCCAAAACAGAAAAGTAACAATCACACGTATTAACAACAAAATTATTTTGGAATGCTTTTGTGGGAAGGGCTGCTCCCTCCCGGTTCCAGGATCCTGTTGTTCTTCTGATCTGAAAAGCAATTATTCATTAAAGAAGTGTTAGTTTTGGTCAGCAATTTCCTCATGTAGTCTGCTATCTCTTCACCCCCCTCACGTTCCGCAGGCAAAAGATTTTGCCACTGCGGGATGTAATAAGGTCTCCCGTATAATAGTTCAAATGGTGTGACCCCTTTTGAGGTGGGAGTGGTACGCATGGACAGGAGTGCCAGAGGTAAGCAGTTTATCCAAGACTGATGTGTCTCAGCCATGAGTTTACGTAACTTGCCTTTGAGAATGCCATTATAGCATTCAACCAACCCTGCTAACTGTGGGTGGTAGGCACAGTGATGTTTTAACTCGATCTGAAAAACGGCGGCCAGCTTTTGAATAACTTGGTTCACGAAATGTGTGCCATTATCAGAATAGATGCGTGTAGGTAGCCCAAAATGAGGAATAATGTTATTTGTAAGGGCCTTGGCTACCGATAGTGCATCTGGGTGTGCTACCGGAAAAGCTTCAACCCATTTTGTAAAAGTGTCAATAATGACTAACACAAATCGCTTCTGTGGAACAAAAGTTAGTTCAATAAAATTCATGCAGATTGTGTGAAATGGATACGGAGGCAGCGGAAAAGCTGCTGGGGTGATCCGCACCCCACCACCATGGTATCGTGCACAAAGCAGGCACGATAAACAAAATCATTTAGCATATGCTATAAAGCCCTTGGTCCAGAAAATTTGCTGGATCATTTGAACCATAGCAGCAGGGCCCAGATGCGATGGGCCATGCGTCACTAATGAGGCATACCTAAAAAGGTTTGTTGGCAAGACATACTTATCATTTGGACCTACAAAAACTCCCTGCTTTTGAATAGCCCCATATTTAATTCATCGCTGTTTTTCCTGAACTGTACTAAGTTCCTGCATTACCTGTAAAGTTTGTAGATCAAATTTATCTGTAGGGTGAAGTTCCTTTTGTGTGGTCTCGAGTGCAAAGTTAGAGGTTAAGGCTATACTTTTTGCAGTTTTGTCAGCCAGTGCATTTCCAAGTGATACTGGATCCTTGGCATTAGTCCCGTGGCAGTTGGACAGCTTGTAAGAGGCTAAGGATTAAATCCTTGTGGGTTATTTCTTTTCCTGAGGCCGTAACCATTCCCCTATTTTTCCATTGCTGTGCAAAGACATGGACCATGGAAAAAGCATACTGACTATCTGTGTAGATAGTAACTGCCTTATCCTTGGAAATGGTGCATGCTCTGGACAAAGCAATCAATTTGGCCGCTTGTGCGGACAGGTTCCTGGGGAGGGGTCTTGCCTCTAGTACCATAGTCTCAATTGTGACTGCATAACCCAGTTGTGTAATGCCTGCCTCATTTTTACATGCTGACCCATTGGTCCTTAAGGTCTGGTCTTGGTAAGACATTAGAGTGTATCAAATCTAAACACATGTGAGGGGTACCATCGTCAGCTGTAGGTAACAGCGTGGCTGGATTAAGAGTGGTGCATCGCTCAATGGTCATGTGTGGTTGTGAAAGTAACTTTGTCATGCAGGATAAGTGTCTGCTAGGAGAGAGAGAAAGGTAACTTTATCCTGTAGTAGTATTACCGCGACAGAGTGCGGTACTTGTAAGGTAAGATCATGAAACAAAAGCGACTACTGCCTGTACACAGTGTGGCAATGATCATGCCACTGTGTCCAATTTACTAGAATAAAAAGCTAATGGTCTCAACTTATTTCCATAGGTTTGTAACTGAACCGATGTCATAAAGCCCTGCTTACAATCTACTGTCTGAACAAAGGGTTTTGTATAGTCAGGGAAGCTAAGTGTTGCAGATCCTGCTATCAGTTGTTTTACCCTAGTAAATGCCTGTATTGCCTTATCCGTCCATTGCAGCGTCATGTGCTGCCATGGGAAAAAATAAGTTCCAAAAGTGGACTTACTTCCTCTGCATAGTTGGGAATCCAACTACGACAAAAATTTGTTATTCCTAAAAATGACATCATTTCTTTTTTTGTGCTGGGCATTGGTGCCTGCAAAATAGCTTCTTTTCTACAGTTATCTAGTTGTCTACCAGCAATTGAAATGGTATAGCCTAGATACCGTACTTCAGTTTTACAAAATTGTAATTTAGATTTATTTACCTTATGTCCCTCTTTGCCAAAATGCAATAACCGAATAGTTTCAGACTCACAGACAGCCTCCGTGGGTGCAGCCAGTAAGATGTCGTCCACGTACAATAGTAGATGACAGCCATGCTCTGGTTGAAACTGTGCCAGGTTTGTCGACATTTCTTAAAAGATTGTAGGGCTTTCACAATATCCCTGCGGTGTGTGTATGTGTACCGCTTGCTCATAAGCGTAAGCGAACCAAAACCTACTATCTTCCTGTAGGGGAATAGAAAAGAATGCGTTACTAATGTCAATAACAGAAAAATACTTATCCGTGGGAAGGATATCATTTAACAAAACAGATGGATCTGGGACCACAGGAGCCCTTGGCACTACAGCAGCATTTACAGCCTGCAGATCCTGTACCATTCTCCATGTCCCGTCCGGTTTCCTTACTGGAAACAAGGGTGTGTTACACAGTGAATCTGTACATGGAATTAAAACCCCAGCTCTCAGTAGAGCCATGATCACTGGAAAAATGCCTTCTTCTGCCTTTTTACTTAATGGATACTGATGCTTATGAGGTCTAAAATCGGATTTTGGAGTTATTTTAACCTGTCCTGCTGTTTTCATTAGCCCAATGTCATGCTGTCCTAGAGACCATAAGGATTTTGGTACTGACTGTAGTTTTAATTCTTTTTGTGGGGTCAGAAAGCATAGTCAGGATGGCATGCCTCCTGTCGGTGTTAACCGATCTTCTCGAAGATTTACCGTTGGTCTGACCTGGGTTACCCAATTTAACTTCTGTACCTGAACCCCCTTACCTGCCAGCTGTTCCGGTGTCATTTTTGACCAATCGGTAACCTTTTTCCCAACTATATACCATGCGTTTGTTCTTTCCTAGTCACAGATACATGTGGGAGTGAGGCATTTTGAAAAAGCTGTTGCATGTCTCTTGTGAGACTACAAGTAACTGCGGAGTTCCCTGCCCTGTCCCAATAAAGATTTTGTAATAAGATCCTGGTCACCTTGTGTTTAAAAAAATTGTTCCTCATACTTGGGATCAGGTCCCACATTTTTCCTGTAATACATTGTACAGTATAGTTGTTTGGCAGCCTCTGGTAACTGAATAGCCGTACTATATTTGCTCAAAGCTGGGTTAGTTAACTCATTGGCCACGCTTTGTGGTCCTGTTTTAATAAGATCATTACTATACCAGTAATGTAAATCCCCTTGCCCTCCCTGCAACATTTCATCCTCATTTGTCTGCCTTCGTAATCTTCAAAATGTCCTATATGCCCTCTCCCTCTGCCTCTACCCCGTCCCCTTCCTCTACCTCTGTTGGACGGAGCTTATATTAACATAAGTGTTCCATCTGCGCTCACCGTAAAGGTTTTTGGGCCTGTTTTCTTTTCTTTTCCTCAAGATATTTTTCTGCATGTAAGGGGATATGAGTCTATGGACAGGGTATGTACTTTAGCTTTTTTTTTTTTTTACTCTGATTTGTCTATACTACGGTTATGTAGTTTTAGAGTCTCCTCTGCTTGTTTTTTGTAAAACTACGGAGGGTATTTTTCCCTGCTTCTCTGCCTCCTGTAAAACTACGGAGGACACCTCTTTTTTTTATTTTCTGCTTCTTTTTCCTGATACTGGGGTGGACCGACCATTTTTTTTAGGGACTTCTGGATACAAGGGTGGGGCTGTCGGTTTACGACAGACAACAGATGTCTCATCATCTTTTTTATGGACAAAAAATGCACCTTTTGCACTCGAGCCACCACTTTCCTTATTCGAAAATTGTTCCCTATGTCTCTTATTAGCTTCTTTTAACCATTTCTGTGCTTGAGGGAATCCCACCTTTACTTGATTTTTTAACTTTGCCTCCTGCGTCCCTACGCAGATTTCTCACCAAATTTTGACATTCTGATCTATTTAAGTTACCACTAAATCCATAATTTGTCTTTCATTTTTTATGTATTTTAAGTTTTTTTTTTTTTTTTGGATGTAATTTAAACATATATATCTTCAGTCCTTTTATTTAAGCAGCCCTTACTAGCACAACAACTGCTTCCTATTCCCATTTTTCTTATTTAAAAGAAAAACTGTTTCCCATTTTTCTTATTTAAAAGAAAAACTGTTTCCTTTTCCTGAAATCTCTACCGGTCTTTTGTAAAATTTAAACAAAAGAAATTCCTTTATGACTAGTCCCTTTGTTCTTTTTAAAAAGAGAACAATACAAAAAGAAAGAAAGGAAAAAAAAAATGTTACGCTTACCTTTCTGTGGTTCTTTCGCCCCATTCGTCACCATCCCACGGATCGAATCTAAGAGTGACTGGCTTCTACTTACGACTTCTTTGTCGGAGGTCTTTCCATTCAAGGGAGCCCGAGATTCATTCTCCCTTTCCTGTACAGGTTTTTCAGTCCCTCTTATGCGATTCGTACCATGAAGAGGTGGCCCCACGGTCTTGGGCGCCAGAATTGTCAAAAGATTTTAATACTCTTAACATATACTGGAAGAATCACGCAGATAAAATAAGCAAAAGGTTTATTTTACATGCATGGAGACATGCTACAAAGTACATGGTATGTCAGCAGTCTAAATTCTGTACATTTCACATGGGTTTTTATACCCTCTCCTGCCCGTACACAGTGGCTGGTTACTAGACAAGGAATTTCACTCAAAGCTATAAATTCACATCCTGGAGCCTTAGATGGTCAGAGGTCAGGCACAAGATAAGCTTGTGCCTGGATCAAGGTATCATCTGTGCATTCCTCTTTGGTCAGCAAATCCTTTAAAAGAAAAACAACTTATTTTAGCTTACTTCTTTGCACGCAATGCAGTTTCACATTTTAACCCTTACTATACATGATACAAAAATGTTGAACACAAAGATTCTTACTACACAAGGGTAGAGAAGTTTTAATGCTAAGTCTATTTTCATTGTGAGACTACATTACTTTGTTTAGCAGATGTCTATTAGTGTTTGGCTGTAAAATGTAAAGTTTTAAATGAAATAGAAATAATTGTAGAAGTAAAGCAGTATGCACATTACAGTGTTTATGATAAATGGGGTGAAATAGCCAAGTAATGGGACATTAGAATGGCTGCAGGGGTGAGGGCTGTGTATGGGGGAACCCCATTCGACCATGATTTTATGAGGGAGGGAAGGGTGGAAAACTCAAAGAAAGCCCTGGGTGGCACAAACTGTAGCTATGACACTGATCAGTAGGTCATGGAGAATGACTTTTGGAGGTCCTAGCAAAGTATAATATTCTTTTGCTAAGATTAGAATATTGCCTTCCATTAAATGCCCTACTTTTACCATAATAAAACCCACATACTGCAAGTCAGCAAAAACAAAATCCTAAGGTTCATCTTCTCCCCTTCCTAGTGAACATCATTGCTACACCTTCAAAACAAAATCGGTTACCATTTACTACAGGGTCTGGGGACATATGTTGGTTGTCTGTTCTTCAGTTTGCATCAGGGTGGGCTGGGTTACATAATTATGTATGCAAATGTTATGTTAATCAGTGTACAGATTTGTACCTATTTTTCATGGGCCTTTGTCCAGATCTTTGATGTTTCCAGGTTGAGAGGTATGCTTGTACATTAGCATTTAATGAAAATGAAGACAGACTTCATGGTAAGTGTTCCACCACCTACTCCCTGTAAGCATGTTGTACCATATGCTGTTGCACTATTATTAATGTGTTGTAAATGTGCTGTGACATAGCTAGGGCTTAAACCAGTGCAACAGAGAGTCAGCTAAAAACGGTTAGAGTCCTACATGGTATGTGTGAAGATTTGAAATAGTACTTTTAATTGGCAGAGACACAGGATAATGCCATGGTTTCACTGATACATAGCATGGTGACACACCAAGCATCAGTTCTAGCCTCCATTTGTACACTGGTTCAGACATACCAGAGTCAAACCAGACTCAGTTTAACCAGGGGAAGGGGACATGGTAAGCCTGGATACCGGGGCCAGGGAGGGTGGAGAGCACATGATAGTATCACTGGCTCACAAGACTGTAATGCTAGCACTCACAGTGAACAATCACTACACATTTCTCACATGCAGTGTCAATGGCCATCTCCACCTATGAGAACCACACATTCTAGGTCAAAGTCACACTTATGAAACACTGTCAGGTCACTGACAGGCGGATCACCTTCTTCCTCTGGATCACACCATTGGACTAACTCACCTTACACGTCTTATAGTAGCCCATCCTCCACATATACTGCATCATCACCAGGCCTATCAATAGGAGATGTGTATGCCACCTTTGATCTAGAGATACTTTGATTTGACATTTCTATATAAGTATGTTTGTGTAAGGAAACTTAAGGATTAATTGATGTTGGGGAGGTGTACATACATGTGAAGTTATTCCCTTTCAATTTGTTACTTTCACCATATTCTGAAGTTGCAGTCTTGTACATTTGTGATTAAATGCAATTGTTTTGTGTGGAGGAGGGAAGTCTATGTAAATATGTTAAGTATTTACATATCTCATCACTGCACAAATGAAGAGAGATTCTGACCTCATAAATATTTTACATGACAGAAAGGAAGACATGTGATGTGCAGTGTAGCATAATTCTTCACAGATAAACTGAAAATTAAAGTTACATTTCTCACTGCCGACATTTCCTGTTTATTTTGAGTACTAAATGAATAATTAAAAAATAGTTATTAAATACAGCATGTGCAACTGTTGACTTATTAACTGACATGAAACAAAAAAGCGAAGCTCCCTGGCAATTAACTGCTTGGGGATAATGTAGGAAATAACAGTCACCAAAAATCACAGCAGAAACAGTAAAGGTGTAGAAGCAGTATAAATGCTTTCCTTTCAGTATATCATAAATGCCAGTAGCAAATAATAATAAGGGCTTAATAAGGGCCTATCTTTTATATCTGCTCAGAAAGTGGACTTGACTGACACTGTTGTTGATTTAAAGCTTTTTATTAGAAATTTTATGTTTAAGTTAATGTTTGATAAACAGACTGGTGTTACTGTAGACATGCATGTATTTAGAAATCACCAGTGCATACACACCACAGAACTACCCTGTACTAGAAGTGTTTACTCAGGTTTGTGCAGTAATGGGAGACCTGAATTTGTTAATTTGACCAAGGAAGAAAGGGAAGCTTTGAAGACACTAAAGATGGACAGCACTCACACAGTACCTTAATGAAACTATAATTTCTTGGGACATCAAGGTTATTGTACTATTCTCAATGATTTGGTACGTACTGTTATTTCCTACATTATCTTTATTCTTTGGACAGGAGATCAGGAACAATTAGAGACCATTTTTGATTATTTACAATATATTAGCACATTTCTTATGTTTAGTTTAAGTCAGATGGGCAGTAATAGCCATTAGATCTGCTGATAAGGGTGATTCTGTGGATATGATGGATAGGGCGTTCTATTTTATGAAGATGAATGAAATGTTACTAGATGATAGTACATACCAAATCATTGAGAATAGTACAATAACCTTGCTGTCCCAAGAAATTATAGTTTCATTAAGGTACTGTGTGAGTGCTGGCATAATCACTAAAGAATTGTTCCAATATTTTATGGTTGAGAATTCAGTAATTCCCATGTTGCAAGGAATGCCAAAAATTCATAAGGACTCACTGACACCCCCATTTAAACCTATAGTATCAAGGGGAGGTTGGCTCACCAAGCCACCATCAATATATATTAAGAGACAGTTGAGACCTGTTTTAAATCAATATGGGGTAGTATTACAGGACAGTAAATATTTTTTTGCAAGATTTCTATAATAGTCTTAATGAAAGTGACAGTAGAATACCCACATACATGGTAACATTATATGTTCAGTTTTTGTTCACTGAGATTTCAAATTTAGAGGTTATAGAGATGGTTTCTACAGGTGAACAGCACTTATTCCATTGATAAAATAGAATGTATCTGTTTTTTGTTTGAGTTGGTATTAGAACACAGTGTTTTTTATTTTTGATGGGGCATACTACCTACAGACTTATGGCGTAGCTATGGGCACTTCTTGTGCCAATACCTATGCCAACATAGTGATGGACCAATGGAAAAGCATTTACGTCATGGGTGACAGACAGTACAAACAATATAGAAGACTGTTTCATCATTTTGTGGATGATATCTTTATTCTTTGGACAGGAGATCAGGAACAATTAGAGACCATTTTTGATTATTTATAAAATAGTAGCACATTTCTTATGTTTAGTTTAAACTTTTCTAGAGAAAAAAATTAAATTTTTGGATATCAAAGTAGTTTTTAAGTCAGATGGG
Organism: Protopterus annectens; assembly: GCF_019279795.1. Classification (NCBI taxonomy): domain Eukaryota; kingdom Metazoa; phylum Chordata; order Ceratodontiformes; family Protopteridae; genus Protopterus; species Protopterus annectens. The sequence continues at coordinate 1,619,042,974 of NC_056725.1, read as the reverse complement.
TAGTTTAATACTAAACTATATAGGAAGGGATGTTCTAGAGTGTCATAGTTACATCAACAAGGATGCACCCCCCCCCCATATTTTTAGAAATGTAATTAGAGTTCAGGCTATGAGGACATCTAGACTTTATGCCAGGGACTGAGAATTTGATGCTGCGATATATGAAATGAAAGTTGATTTTTTTGGGAAGGAGGTACAAGAAGCAAGATGTTGACATAGGCACTGGAACCATAGAGCGAGGGGGAGGGAATGCCCCCCTCCCCACTTTTACAGCTGTAAGACCTATAGGTGGACCCATGTGTGCATTGCACGTTAACGTAAATTCAAACACAAAAGTGCACGGAAATTGTTCCACATCAAGCCTGCTGCTGCATTCCTGATCACATCAATGCTGCTGCCAGAATCACAGTAAGGAGAGATTTTATGTGTTTCCCCCAAGGCTGTGCTCCATTTATGCGCTGGAAGGAAGAAAGCCGTGGTGGTGCAGTGGTTAGTATTGTCGCCTCATAGCAAGAGGTTCTCCCATTCGATTTTTGGCTGGAGGGCCTTCTGTGTGGAGTCTGCATGTCCTCTCCATGGTTGAGTGATGTTTAAAGACATGCAGGTAGGTGTGTGTGTGAATGGGTGTGCCTTCCTTGAAAGTTGGGCATCAGGCTGGCAACTCGGCACTGTAAAAATCCACTGCCAGTCATGAGCGGACTGGAGTTCTGCTGTGGCGACTCCTAACTGGGAAAAGCAGAAAGACATTACTAAGGAAGAAAGCTCCATTTATGTTTTTTATGCAGGCTGAGGTCCGTTTATGTTATGCAGGCTGGTGTGTGTTTCCCCCAAAGGCTGTGCTCCATTTATGCGCTGGAAGGAAGAAAGCTCCGTTTGTGTTTTCCACTGTCAATCATGAGTGGACCGGAGTTCTGTTGTGGCGACTCCTAACTGGGAAAAGCCGAAAGACATTACTAAGGAAGAAAGCTCCATTTATGTTTTTTATGCAGGCTGAGGTCCGTTTATGTTATGCAGGCTGGTGTGTGTTTCCCCCAAAGGCTGTGCTCCATTTATGTGCTGGAAGGAAAAAAGCTCCGTTTGTGTTTTTATGCTGAAGTCAAAGGAAACTCCATTTATGTTTTTATGCAGATGTCAAAGTAATCAAGCTCTGTTTATGTTTTTTATGCAGTCCATTTATGTAGGCTGAGGTCCATTTACGTTTTATGCTATGCAGCTGAGCTGAGGTGTGTTTTTAATGCAGGAAGTCCAGAGGTCCGTTTATGTTTTATGCTATATGCAACTGAGGTATTTTTATGCAGGAAGTCCAGAGGTCCGTTTATGTTTTATGCTATGCAACTGAGTTTTTTTATGCAGGAAACTTGCTATGCAGCTGAGGTCCATTAAAGTTTAGTTTTATGCTATGCAGCTGAGGTCCTAAGTCTGTTTATGTTATGCAGGCTGGTGTGTGTTTCCCCCAAAGGAAGGAACCTCCATTTATGTTTTTATGCTGAGGTCAAAGGAATCAAGCTTTGTTTATGTTTTTTATGCAGTCCATTTATGTAGGCTGAGGTCCATTTATGCTTTATGCTATGCAGCTGAGCTGAGGTGTGTTTTTAATGCAGGAAGTCCAGAAGTCCATTTATGTTTTATGCTATGCAACTGTGTTTTTTATGCAGGAAGCTTGCTATGCAGCCCGGTGAAGTTTAATTTTATGCTATGCAGCTGAGGCCCAAGGTCTGTTTATGTTATGCAGGCTGGTGTGTGTTTCCTCCAAAGGAAGAAAGCTCCATTTGTGTTTTTATGCTGAGGTCAAAGGAAGCTCCATTTATGTTTTTATGCTGAGGTCAAAGGAATCAAGCTCCATTTGTTTTATGCAGCTGAAGTCCATTGAAGTTTACTTTTATGCTATGCAGCTGTGGGTGCGTGTGTGTGTGTGTGTGTGTGTGTGTGTGTGTGTGTGTGTGTGTGTGTGTGTCTAGTGACTTCTGGCTGGTGGTTAGAATTACTTGGGCTCAAACCCTGTACCTTAGGTACAGGAGTCTCTATTTACTACCCACACCACCACTTGTGATCCAGGGAGTTTGATCTGTTCCTCTTAAAATTTGTGGTTTCCTGGCAAATCAATGAGAATGGAATTCACTAAATAATGAGAGCCCTTTAAGTTTCAGTCTTCCTGTCTTTTTTGGAAACACATGGCAACACAAAACACTATTTTAGCAACGTTCTAAGATTATACAAACAATATTTAAAATGTGTCCCTGGTTTTGTGCCTTTGCCCCCCCTCTGAAAATACATTTTGGCTTTTTCCCGATGTCTTCTGCTGTAAAATGGAGAGATTTAGTTGTGTCAAGTGGATGGTGCAATGGTAGTGTTGTCACCTCACCGCAAGAGGTTTTTGGTTTGATTCTTGGCTGGGGTGCCTTCTGTGTGGAGTCTGTATGTCCTCCCTGTGTTTCTGTGGGTTTCCTATGGATGCTCTGGTTTCTTCCCATGTTTCAAAGACATGCATCTGGAGCATTTCTCCCTGGGCCTCTGCTGCAACTTGGCTTTGTTCCAAGTTGGACTTTTCTGGTAAATGAATGTTAAATAAACAAAAATTTGCTGAGAGCTTCAGGGGAAGAGAAGTTTAGTGCTGCTTATTCAAAGCCTGTTTGCATTGTTAGAACAACAGGTAGTAGCCATGCTTTTGATGCAGAAGGCTGTGGGTTCTACTCCCACAGTATGCAGATGGGCCGCTGATACTGTACTGTGTTGTACTGTAAAGGGAATGGATGCTGCAATCCCATGAATGTCCTCCTTTGGAGGAATTAACTAGTAACTATGAACCTGTTATCAGTTTGCCATCCATTCCCTATTGCAATATTACTAACTTATCATTTTTTAATGTAACATAGGCAATTTATTCTTCAAGGGCAGCAGTAGATGAAACAATGAAATATGAAGTTGTTTCCTAACAGCAACCTCTTCATTAGTTAGAGATCCCTTTAATGTGGAATTATTTAGATGACTGACTTCTGCAGAGATTTTGTATATTTACTGATATTGGTGAATTGTAATGAATGAAGTTTGAATGGCCTTTTATGGTTGAAATTTTCTGAAATGGGTAGTTTTGTCATTGGTTCATACATTTTATTTCATTTGCTTACTACAAGACTGTTCAAAACTACAAATTTAAAACAGTCTAACAATTGGTACTGTATTATACAAGGAATATAATTTAATACAATCAGGAAGGTGAATCAAAGAATGGATACATGTATGCATCACCCTAAAAATGTATTTGAAAACAGCCCAGGGGAAAGTGTGAAGGGCTTAAAATCATGGGCAAATGTTAAGCTTTACTCTTGTTACCAAAGCAATGGATGAAGGTAAAACAGTTCACACCACATTACCTTGACCTGGCCAAGCCTTTTGACATAATCCTCTACTCAGGTGTAGTACAAAGGATGAATAATGTAGGAGGAGCAAGCACTTGCTTCACTAGATGGATTGCCAACTTGCTCACAGGATGCAGGATATCAAAATAGGGAAAGAGACCAGTCACTGATGGAGTCCCCCAGGGTTCAGTGCTGAAACCTTTTGACCAAGTGCCCAGAGTCATAAGAAATCCTTGCTATATTGCACAGGTTATAAACAAATTGATTGTAACTAGATTTAGAGATGTCGTTGTCCCCCTTTACAAAGCTCACATTAGGTCAATCATTTTGTATAATGCCCACTTTGGCATGTATCTGTCCAGGCCCATGCAACAACTGGAATACCTTCAGAGATACCTTACTTAAAAGGATACAAGCCCTAAACAATAGGTCTTGCATGGACCACCTCAAAGATTTATTACTATACTCAGTATCCTACAGAATGCTTAGAGGTGACATGTCTGGCATACAAGGCATCCTCCGACCTAATACAGATGGACCTACTGAACTGATGAAGAGGTTGCTGCTAGGAAACAACTTCATATTTCATTGTTTCATCTACAAAAAAAGCAAATAAAATGGCATCAGAAATACTCAGTCCAGGTATCTAAATTGAATGTTGTGGAGAGATGGATATATACCACAGACGCTACCACTGTTCCAGAAGAGACTATCCATAAAAATAAAACAAATCTCATCCGCCCATATTCAAATGCAACTTGGATCTAAGGATGGGTAATAGAAAATGTACTCAAGGATTGCCCCTCATGCCACTAATGGATAGAGGCAGTTCCTAAATGCTGCATCCCTTATATGGGTCCCCTCAAATTATCTATGGAATGATCACAGTTATTCTCATTAGGGCTATTATACAGTTATCAGCCATGGGATAGGTAAGACCAATCAGAAAATGTTAATTCAAGAATCAAACACCAAAAGGGAATTGGATAAGCTTAAAAAGTCCTCCAAGTGAACCTATGTTGTGGTAGTAAATAGTTATAAAATATTGCCCTTTTTAGATCACTAAGTGCCCCTCTCACCCTCCGCTCCCCCCCCAGTCTTCAACAGCTTCCAGTGCCTATGGATGTTGATGAGGCAATAATATTATCCAGAAGTGAAAAAACTACAAGTGCTAAGCCTTATTTCTCATCTCCCCATAGGGAAATCTCAGTTAGTAGATATTAAAAGAAGAATGTTACAGTTCTCTTAGTTTATAGCACAGATGCTAATCAAATAAGACAATTTTTTATGAGAAACTGGCATATACTACACACTGACAGATACGTCGGTGCGATGGTGGGGGAATATCCAAGGTTTTTGTATAAAAATAAAAGATTTCTTAAAAGAAGACTTTGTTATCCTATGGGTAATGATAACATTCATCCTAGAGGAAGTGTGGGAAGTGTGGTTTTTGTTACTATATAAATGAATAAGGGAATCTTGTTCACCCTGACACAGGTATAGTTTATACATTTACAGCTGCAACTAACTGCGAAACCAAGAATTTGATATATCTGGCTACCTACATTGTTGTAAAAAAAATTAATGTTGGCAAAACAAATAGATGACTAAGGGAATGCCTAAGGGGCCATCTTTATTGTGTAAGAAATGGTCTCAAATATAGTGACATAGCCAAACATTTGTTAGAAGATGGAGAGTCACATAGTTTTATTTTCAGTTATGGAGACTATAAAAGATAGTCCTAGAAAAGGGGACAAGGTTAATGTTACAGAATTTGTTGAAATGAGATGGACTTTTAAGTTAAGATCACTCTTGGGACATGGACTCAATGAATATGTATCTATGAAAGCTGTTTTGAAAAGAAAGCTGAAAAGGAGATTTTTAGATATCTTTTCTTTTGTTTTTTATTTATTTATTTATTTATTTATAACTGATGTTTCTTGCTATGTGTGCAGCAGCTTAGCATTTTATGTTATATCTAAAAAAAAGAAGGCTGGAAAGGTGATTTTTACATGTCTTTTTTGTTTTGTTTTCATAAGTTGTACCAAATCAACCAAAAAAGATATAAAAAAGTCCTGGACGCCACGTAGGTTAAAAAATCTTTATAATGTTCACAAAACACAGAGGATGAGCGCTTCCATCTAATGACTAGACTTATATAGCAGAATAGATTCATTGCTTGAAGAATACCTATTAGAAAACAGAATAGATTCTAAGACATATAATTTCTTAAAACAACTGCATCCAAGTATTCCAAACATTTTTGGAATACCTAAGGTGCATAAATCGCTACAAGCACCCCCTTTCAGACCGATAGTATCTGCAAAGAACTCTAAAATACATCCACTGGCTGTTTACATAGATAAACACACTAAGGAGATTATCAACAAAACTCCCCATTTAATCAAGGATTCATGGGAATTTTTGAGCAAAATGACCCAAGATTTGTGGAGTTTGGATTGCATCTTCCTCACCATTGACGTGAAGGATTTGTTTACTTGTATTCCTAGAAAAGAAGGATTTGAATACTTTAGTGATTGTATTTTTAAACACTCTACCCTAACTAGGGACAGTATTCTTTTGGTGTTAGAACTAGTTGAGATAATATTGGATTCTAACTACATTCACTTTCAAGGTGAGTTTTACCAACAGATTAGCGGTATTGCAATGGGAGCCGCTTGTGCTCCCACATATGCTGACATAGTATTACTAGAATGGGAGAACAAATTTGTCTTTCCCTCTGTTTTTTACAATCATATTAAACTATACTTGAGATTTCTGGATGATATTTTTGTGTTATGGGGTGGATCTAAGGAAGAACTTAATCTTTTTATGGAATATATAAATTCATGTACACATTTTTTCTCTTTTACACACTCATACCATGAACATAGTATTAACTGTTTGGATGTTACTATTTCTAAGACCCCTACAGGTTTTAAATCAAACATTTACAGGAAACCTACTTGGTGCAACAGTTTTTTACACTACAGTAGTCATCACCCGTTAGCACAAAAGAAAAGCTTGATCAAAGGTCAAGCAGTTAGGATAGCCAGGATGACTTCTGACTTTTGTGATCTAGAAAGGGAAATGAATTTCCTAGGTAAATGTTTTATTGAAAGAGAATATCCCTTAGAAATGGTCACTGAAATTCTAAAAGAAGTTACAAAAAATTGGGGTACTAAATATAAAGCTTTATTAGGTCAACCGTTACAGATCTCTCAAGTTGTTAAACTGGAAAGGAACAAATACAATGCAGCATGTATAATTCAATACAACACGTTATCAGAGTCATTTTTAGATATTATCAGAAACAACTGGAATTTAATGAAAATTGATAAGGAGATACATAAGTTAGTGGGAGAGCAACCTATTTTTACATACAAGGTGGGAAACAATTTTAAGAGAACTTTTGAGAAAGGAAACAAGGAATTCATTCAGTACAGAGCTACTAATCCTTTTGGAGCATGTAGTGTTTTTGCATATATATACAGTGAGGCAAGTGTTACACTAAACAACAGCCTGAAAAGTGTGGTGAGATTTATTAAAGGTAGTTGTAAGTCTAAAATGTTGGTCTATATGGCCTTATGCACTTCATGTAGTGCATACTACACAGGTAAAACTGAGAGGGCATTTAAGGACCATATTTATGAACACTTATATGACATCAGGACTCACAAAGAAACTAGTGCTTTGTACAAACATAGTGTAACTTGCCCTTCTACATTTATAAGATTCAAATTTGGCATTATTGATCTAGTTCAAAGGGACTTTTCTAAGGGAGGGGGTGATATAAAAAATGTTTTGCTACACAAGGAATTGTTATGGCAGCTTAGGTGTAAATCAAACACCCCACCTGGCTTAAACGACTATATTAGTATAAAACCTGTATTGTATAAAAAAGCAGAAAATGTTTAAACCAAACAAACACATATAAACATATTTGTACATAAATTTATGATTAAAACATTTATACATTCATATATTTATATATATATAACATATACATATTTTTATACATAAAATTGATCAATTGATTATAATATTAAATATAAATTCTTTTGGTTATTTTATAAGATATTTTATTGTGTAAGAAATGTTTACAAGAAAAATAAGAAAAATATGATTAAGTTTTATTAGCAATACAAGTCTTATTTATTTAGGGCAGTATTAGGGTTATATACATGTTTCTTTAAAAGTTGATTGAGTGTAATTAACTTGATTTGAATTGGTGTATAAAAGTTGTAATTTGTACCAGTGCTTTTATCTGATGAAGTCTAGTCATTAGACAAAAGTGCTCATCCTCTGTGTTTTGTGAACATTATAAAGATTTTTTAACCTACGTGGCGTCCAGGACTTTTTTATATCTTTTTTGGTTGATTTGTTTTCATAAGTGTTTTATTTATTTGCAACTGAAGTTTTTTGCTGTGTATATGATAGCTTAGCAACTTGTGACATGTTTGAATCTCATTAGTGAAAAAAGGCACAATTATATTTGGCAGTTAGTATTTAAATGTTAGTTCAGTGTTTCTAATTGTGGTCTGATGAAGCTTTACAGCGAAAGTGCTAACCCTGTTTTATAATAAACTGCACTTTTATTCTTTGATTACTGGTCTGTGATATTTATAACTTGGACTGCTGCTAATATTGTTCTGCCTCGGATATTATTTGCTACTGGCATTTTATGACATACTGAAAGGAAAGCACTTATACTGCTTCTACACCTCTACTGTGTTTCTACTGGGATTTTTTTGACTGTTTATTAACTGACTTGCTGCCTTTCTGACATCACTGCACAGGAATCAGTGAACCCTCAGACAAACAGCTAGTAATATGCACAGGAATCAGTGAGCACTCCAGCAAACAGCTAGTAATAAAAAAAAAAAAAAACAAGATGAGAGAGAATATCAGATGAACAATGACAGTAGACCATGCACCAGACAACACAGCCAGCAGGTATCACTCAGCATTTTTTTTTTGTTTGTTTTTTAAAGGAAACACTAACATGAATGTTGTGGTCCATAGTTCTGGCTTAGATGTCACCTCTTAACTTGTCCATTTGCATGCTGTGCATGAGCCTGCTGAATGGGGTCCCTTACTATTGCTCCCGTCTGGTCATCCTTGGTCATAGTGGGAATAGAACTGGGAGCTGCAGTGACAGCATGGGTCATTTCACCACCAGACTGGAGCATAATCATATTATGCAGAATGCAACAGGCAGTGAACATCCTACTTGTAGTACGTAGGTCATACTGAAGGGCACCCCAAGACTCATCCAGGCACCTGAAACATCTCTTCAGGAGGCCAAACACCCTTTCAGTCACTGTATGGGTTTGGGACAGGGATGTGCTATATTTATCCTCCACAGTTCCAGATGGATTTCTGCAGTCATGAGCCATGGCTCCAGTGGAAATCCAGCAACCCTTTATAAAAAAAAAAAGAGAGAGAGAGAAAGGGGAGGGAAACCCAGATAAATATACAGCAATTACTTTGACATTAATAACTACATAATTAGAAAAAGAAAAAAGAAAAAAAAGAAATTCCCACTTACCAGCAAGATGACTACTGGTCATCCTACCATGCAGGAAGTGGTGCTACAGCGAGCTAGTGTAACAGATGAGGGTATCATGGGCATTTCCAGGATGCTGAGCAGAGTAGTTGGTGATGCAACCTCATGTATCACACACTACCTGACAATTGATGGAATGGATGACATTCCTATCGTGGTACTGCTCACCCTGTGGACCAGGTGGGTCCCTAATTGTGCCATGGGTGTAAGCTATCACAGAGAGTACTTCAGGGAAATGTGCCATCCCATAAAAGCCACACATAGTATGAGCTTGGCCCTGAGGTGACACCAGGAATTAAATGTACTGTTCTACAGGTGCCAAGACTACATCCAGGAACTTCTTCAATGTCCTTGAAGTAGAAGTCTGTGAGATCCCCAATGTTTCCCAGACTTTCTCTGGAAGCCCCTCCCCCAGTAGTAAGTATACTGAGACTGTACATACTTTGGTATCCACAAGAATAGAAAGTCCACACAGTCTTCCACTGCCACTATGGGGTTCAAACATACCCACTAAGACCCTTATAATGTCATTGTCCACTCTAAACCTATCAAAGATTTCCTGATTATCAGATTATAATGAGTAATCCTTTGTCTATATTTCCACCATCTTGGTTGGGAAGCACTGCTGGGTGCAAGTGGCTTTGGCACAGACAAGGCAAGCTATACTGACCTAGAAATAGCAAAGCTAACCTCAAGAGATAGCATTTTCACCAAAGAAATAGAAAAGCTTGCTGCAAGAGGTAGCATTTCACCAAAGAAATAGAAAAGCTCGCTGCAAGAGTTAGCATTTTCACCAACTGCAACTCTGACACTTTTGGCGAGTCTTCTCATTTTATAGCACATTTTTGACAAGAGCAGGAAAGTGGGGAAAAACTGACTATGGATTGCAATTGTTGGCATAAAATATCCTTAATTAACATAAGAACATTTATGTCACTTCTCATTGACATCTTATTATCTGCTCATTTGCATGCCCCCAATCGGGGAGACCTCAAACTGGAGTAATTGGCTCTAAGAATCTTTACTTATATGCACCTGTCTGTGCTTGCCTCCATTTCCCTAATGCATTTGTGCTGTTAACTATGAACACCACCATATAACTACTCTCCCAAAGGTTACTCCAAGATACACATGCTTTAGGCAGACTCTCAGTTATTTTTTGTATGTCTGTACTACTGTCCTTATGACATGCTGAAAAGAAGTCTTCTATTCATTATTATTCAAACTTGTGTTTATTATGATCTATTTTACTAACAGACCTTATCATCAGGTTGGATATTATTGTTTTTGAACTATAAATCTTTATCTGGTGTTCCAGTACATTTTAACCAGGTTTCTTTTGTATGCTACTCTTTTGGTGCAATATTTAATCTTATGGCATAGCATTAACATATAAAACGTCTATCTACTTCTACCCACCATGCACTAGTTTATTTATTTTTTAATGAGGGTTTGTATATTAAGCAGCATTTTGTGATATTTCATTATATTCTACATTCAAAGAGTGAAAAGTAATCAAATACACAAATGATTAACATATACAATGTTCTTAAGCTCCATCAGTTTTAGTCACATCTGTACATGCCATTCTGTATAATGGTACAACAGTACTGTGTAGATACTTAGTAAGATCTGTTCACACTTCCTGTGAAAAACTCTTTGGCATCTTTTCTTACATTGCTAATTTTATGGTCAGATTTGCCATAATGTGCATAGATTCTTCCATTCCTGCTTCGTTCTTGAAAACAGGACCAATTTAGTTTTCTATTTCATATGCATACTTAATAGATAGTGCTTTACGTTACCTTGTAAGCCCATCTTATAAGCCATATTTATGTAACAACAACAAAAAATGTTGGCAATCTATAAAAAATGTATTGTACTTTTGCTCAGTTTGCTAATAATGGTATTCTTATTAAAATATGTATACTATTTAATTAGATATTTGCTTCCATAGCAAATTATTATTAAAACTGCAGCTTCTTAATTAAATATCTAATCCCTTAGCAAGTTATACATTAGTAGCACTTTTCAAGATCATTTACCAGGAATGCACAGATGCGCTACTCTCATGAGATGTAAAAGTTCCCTGTCAAGAGAGAAGACACAACTAGAAGTCTCTTTAGCTTGCATGATTTGCTTTTAAAGAAAGATATTTTAAAATCTTCCTAGTGCGACTTATTCACAAATCCTTCCATTACTGGTATTGCTTATCTAATATCGAGGAGAAAAAAAGAAAGATGTTTACCATCCTAACAAGAGAAGTACCATAGACATGTTATTTTGTGTGTGTGTGTGTGTGTGTGTGTGTGTGTGTGTGTGTGTGTGTGTGTGTGTGTGTGTGTGTGTGTGTGTGTCTTTGTATCTGTATGCAAGAGATTTTGGTAGTTTTTACATCTAACCGCACAGGTTTTATAATAATTGACATGTTGAAACAGCACAAGGACCCAATTTTAGAAAAGTCATTGAAAAATGTAGCATTCATTATCATGTGACTTATTCCACACTTTTTCCTATGTGGTAGGGTTTAGAGTCATCTGTCCATTTAGTAAAGCCCTTCTGTTACTGTCTCCTTATATTCTTCATTATCCCTTAGACATGGTGATGGTAATTAAGAAAAAAAATCATGGCAGGAATTCTGATGTGGTACACTGAATCTACTCTGCAGCATTCATTGATTTCCACAGTAGCTATTAGGACTTCAGTGGACATTGCAGCAACTGGAGGCTTGGGTAAATTATAATGAATGTCTACAGGTACTTGGATGGCTAGAGAGCACAAAGACAGAGTTCAACTTCAGAGAAAATACTATTAACCAGTTCCAAAACTATCTGGAAACAGGACATTTTAGGTCTCTGCTAATAACCAACTTTATATGTTATACCAGTTTATCTGGTTGCCTGCAGTCTCATCTAAGAGCTGATTATCACTGGAGCTCTTTTAGTTTAGTGGACTGAGATTACACTAAAGAGGAGAGGGGCCAGGATAAGATTCTGGTATAAGTTCCGATATTGCAGATGGTGGTTTAGCAGCTGTGGTAGCAGCAGGGATGTAGAATGCAATGGGAAACAACAGAATTAGAAAACTACCTCCAGTCCTGGGTATGGAAATTTTCTGAAGGATATAATGACGTGATAAATGAGGGAATGTGGAATAGATTCTTCAGGATATATACCAAAGCTATTCAAAAAATGGTGTAGAATTAAGGCATATGCAAGGAAATAGAACTTTTTCTTCTAAATGTTCTGTTGAGAAAAGAATTTATAAAACATTGCTTCTCTAAACCACAGAGGATGCGAGAAAACAGGTTCAATATCTCATGGGCCCTTACTAAGCTTATGGCTATGGAGACCATCAAGAAATTCAACCATATCATAAAATATAGGTATGCAACTAACAATGTCCTCTACTAAGTAAAGTTTTCCACATGTTCTCCATGAAAATTTGCAATCAGCCATTAAATCATCCAAACTGGTTTTGAATAGATGGCGTACTCTGCTTGAAATGTAAAGGCAGCCTATTCTAAAAACAGGTGATGTGTTGGGTTAGGTCCCTGTCATGCCATTTGCATTTGTTGATGTGATAGTGTAGTTTAATGTCTCAAGTGGGAATTTACTTTAACAATAGTTCTATTTAGGTGAATGAGTTCAAAGACTTCTAGATTATTCCTAACACAGAATGCTAAGTAGAGATTACCCACCAGGAGTCTGTATAATTCTGATAGAGGCACAAGGCTTTTAATCTATCAAAGTAGCTAAGGATACTGATATCTGAGATTGTTTTGGTGAGAAGATGTTTAAGTGTCTCAAACTGAATTGCAGCTTTAGTGATTATACTCAAATATGGGCCTGAAAGGGAAGGAAAAGAGCGTGGCTGTAGAGAGTCAAATGGGATTCTATTTGTCGTCATAGATATCCATGCAAAGACTGTGGCTGTAGGGGTCAAATGAGATCCTGTTTGTCAACATAGATATCCATGCTCCCGATGACTGTGTAAGCCATACATGGAATGTTACCTATATGCTAAGCAGTAGTGTTGCTAAGTGTACAAAATGAAACTATGCTGAAGTATTTAAGCCCAAGATTAACATACCATGCATTTGTTTGGTCCAAACCTTTCTGGGGAGTTTGAGTATCAGAATGGGTATTTTTAACTGTATACCTATCCCTACTTTGCAATTAGTCAGCTTTGTTAACCATATATCCCTGATATTATCTTTCATGTTATAAAAGTATACAATAAAGAAGACAGGGACCAGGATAAGATAATGTGACACATGACTGATTATGTTTTCTATTGAGAGGAAAGTCATTTTGCATTAATAGCATGAATTTTATCAACAGCCAGTTAATTATCCAACAAATTATGTATGCGCAAATTTTGAGTTGGACAGCTTGCCAATACTCCCAGCAAGGAGAATAGTGTTGAAGGCCTTACAAACATCTGTCAGTGCAGCAAGGAGTATATATTTCTTATCCATGGCCACAGTAAACAGACTGAAGAACTGAACCAAGTTGAGGAGGCAAGATCTGACATATACAAAGCTGCATTGGTGTGTATCCAAGCTATAATGTTACTAGTGTCATCATTTATTAATTTACCCATAAATTGCAAACCCTTGCAAACAATGCTAGTGAGATTAATAGGCCTGTAATTCCTGGACACAGTAGAGGAACCACCTTTATACAAGAATGCTGCAATAGGTCTTCTCCACAACTCAGGGATATTACTAGAGAAGAGACTCAAGTTGGAGAGTATTGCTGGAAGGGTTTCATTTTGTGGGACATTATGTTTCTCATTAGAGATCTAGTAATAGTGTAATGACCCATGTATATACGACTTTTAAATTTGGAAAGTGCTAAAAGGGCAAAGTCCAAAATGTTCTCTAGAGTGGAAGTGTAATCTGTAATGAGGGAGAAAAGGGTGGGTGCAGGATGAGCTTGGAAGATAATTTTTTCACAAAAATAGTAACAATTTCCTTGGAATCAAAGAAAGAGGTACTAATAGACCATCTGGATACATTTAACCAATCCAGATATCATGTGTACATTTTTTGCAGGGGGAAGGATAAGCTCCCCACACCCTGTGATATGATTATTTACCCTCATCCAGTCCCTAAATGTAATACCTTTGAGGCTGCATTAATCAGATAAAAGGGAACTAAGTTATTAACCTATTTTTTTGAGTTTGTATAACCTGGAAAGTAATATATTTAGAGATTAGAGTTTAGGGGCAATGCAACTGCATTGGAGGATACAGGAAAGCACATCCTACCTTGAAAAATGCTTTAAAATAATGTTACAAGTGTTAATTTCCATAGGATAAGTGCAGGTCAGACTTTAGAGTACCTGACTTCCGTAAGACCAAGCAGACATAATATTACCATGACTGTGTGGACTACTCTGATTATAGCAGAGTAAACTGCATATTGTTAACATGTAAACTGATTTTATTCTTAACATCAATGCCACAAGACATTTTGCAGTAGTTATGAATACAGTCATGGGATACATTTCTTAAATGTCATTTCATTGAAGATTTGAGCTTCATTGTGTATTTCTTTTAGAATTCAGTGCATACTTCTCTCTTTCCCTTTCTCTCATTCTCCATCTGTTTAAGGCAGCATTTTGCACTTCAGAATAGGCTTTGAGTTTTACTGTCTACTTTCCAGTTTGATGCAGAGATTAAGACTATCCCCAGGATTCAGCAAGCTTTGCATGGTGTGCAGGAATAGTGCAAGAGCTGCTGCAGGCAATATGACCGACGTACAATCCAGGAATGAGCTCCCGGGCCATGCACGAGCACTCCTTCACTATTCCTGCATGGACACAGCCCCTGTATGCTAATTACCTCATTTGCTGGTGAAAACCGTGCAAATGAGGCAAATTAGCAATCCAGGAAGCAGGTAGGCATCCATGCAGGAATAGTGTAGACTGCAGAAATTTATTCAGCCAGTAGCTGAATACATTTCTGCAAATTCCAAAACGGAGGTATGACAGTTTGTAAAAAAGCATGTATTATAAGGGTTAGGCATGCCCATGGTCAAATATATGGCCATGGGCATGAAAAATAGTTTCAAAATTATAAAAAGTAACTTTTTTTTTGGACGATTTTGGCTGTTTAAGCGTAGGGCAGCGGGGCACAAATGGGATCGGCCCGAAAACAAGAAAAAAAGCTGGAAATAAGCTTTTAAACCAAAATCATCATTTTGCTATAAAAGTCAATGGCATGCATAACACAACAAGACCATGGAATAGTGCTTGCTAAGGGGGAAGGCTGAGTGTCAGTTTTGTAACCATGCATTACCAGTCAGTTCTATGCAAATGAGGGGAATGATACTGAACCACAGATTTCCCCTCAGTGCTAGCTTGCACCCAACCAAGGTCTAAGCCTACAAGTTAGATGGCCTCATGAGGGGGAGTGTCATGACTGCTGTAATCTTATTGGAGCACAGTGGCCCATGTTTGCCCTTAGTTAAGCGCAGCTAAGGAAGGGTGTGCGTCTGAAGCTGCCTAGCCGTATTTACATTGCCTAAATGGGTGTGCGTGCCATGCACCGGGTTTTAAACAAAAAATAAAAAAAAACACCAGGAAATAGCAGCTCATTCACATCTGAGCACTGGGTTTGCGTGGTGTGCCTCGGGGCTTAAAAGGGAAGGCAATGGGAAGGGAAAACAGAAGTAGGAAGATAATCAAGGAGAACTAGCATAACTGGCAGGTGAAATGTATCAGAATCAGCCTATTACACAGTCAGCAGCCCAGCCCAGCCCAGCACACTACTATAAACTATGCAAACACCTTTCACTCTGTTTTTTCCCACAAACTCTATACCACTGGTGTACACAAAAGGGGAAACTTTACCTAACAATACCAACAAAATGATAGGGGCTGCTTTTGCTCTCATAAATTAACATGTGGAAGAGGCTGAGGGTGGTGAGGATGAGAATGCTGATCACCAACCCATAGTGAGGAGAAGGAGAAGAATGTACAGACCCAGTGAAACCTACCAGGGTATACATGAACTGGAGATAGTGGAGCGCTATAGGGTGGACAGGGACCTCCTACAGCAAACTGTTGAGCTGTGCCGGCCACACTTCACACAAGGAATCAGCAGAGAGGAACTCATCCCAGTGGATACCAAGGTATGTGTAGGCTTAAGAATACTAGCCACAGGTGCCTTCCAAAGGCCAACTGGGGATATCTGGGGATCTCACAGGCATCAGCATCCAGGGTACTCCATCATTTCCTGGATGCCATGTCAGCACATGCCGGTGAGAACATATATTTCCACAACACCCATGAGGCATTGACCAGCAATATGCTTTTCTTCCACCAAATAGCAGAATACCCTGAGGTAGTGGGTGCTATAGACTGCATGCACATACACATCAAAGCACCACCCTGTGAGTGGGGTAGGGTCTACATAAACCACAAGGGCTTCCACTCCATCAACTGCCAGGTCATGTGTGATGCCAAGGGCATTATAATGAATGTGTGTGCTCACAGCCTTGGAAGCTATCATGATTCCCACATCTGGCATATGACACAGCTGTACCAGAGATTTGCCAGTGGGGACATCCCATATGGCCACCTAGTGAGGGATGCTGGTTACGCACTGGAGCCATGGCTAATGACACCTATCAGAAATGCACACACACCTGAACAAGAACTCCATAATGAGACACATGCACAAACCAGAGTCATAATAGAGTGTGTGTTTGAGATGCTCAAATCACGGTTCCAGTGCTTAGACATATCTGGTGGAGCCTTGCAGTACTTTCCAGCTACATGTACACAAATTTTCATTGTATGTGCCATGCTACACAATATGATCCTGCAGAAACAGCTGCAGCAGCACGGGGCAGGGCCACACAGCCCCCCACCATTGCCAAGGCCAGCACAGGTACAGAGTGACTCGGAAGAGGAGCGACATGAGCCTGGCCCTGTAGGCAGAAGGAGGTGTGCTCAGTATGCCCAGGCTTTGGCAAAGAGGCAATGCATAGCACATACACTGACATGGTAGGAACCCAGGGAATGACACCTCTCTCTGACTCGCACATACAGTAAAAGGGATGCCAAACATGACACTACCTGTGCTTTACCATGTATAGGGAGTGTACTATGTGCATCAGACATAGGCAGCCCTTCAGCACCATCCTCAATACTGGCACAGCCACAAGGTAAATCACTATCCCTATCAATTGCTGAATGGAGTAGTATGTTCTGCTACTTGTATCTATGGTATGGATGTGAGCATGCAAGGGAATAGGGTGACAGACTGGGATGGCAGCAGATAGTAGACACCTATATGGGCAGCATGAAATCCATAACAAATACTGGTGTCAACAAAGTCGGCAGTACTAGACAAGGTGACAAATCCCACTGCAGGACATGTGGTGGGCCAAATGTGTGTCCATAGGACAAACACATGCATGGCAGTGAGTCTCACATACCCAACAACAGACTGAGCCAGCAGGACAGGTGTAGATGACTACAAGCCCTCCAATTGATGGCAATGGAGAACAGCCCCCTTGCAGACCTACAGAGACAGACTACAACAGCTTAGGCAGCTTTATGTTAATTCTGAAGGGTAAGAAGCCTGAAACTGAAATGTAGGTCAATAAAACCTAAGATCTGTACTCCACTGATATGCCTCTAGTCTACATGATAGGTCAGGATACAGAATGAAATGGAAGCTAACAGAGTACCTGAAATACCAGTACAGTCATAGCAAATGTTTACAATTGACAGCTGTGCCATCACCCACAATCCTACGTAGCAATGTAGTAACATGTACATGTGGGTTTAATAACAGTGGAGCACAGATTACCTGAGCTGACCAAATTAGCAGGATAGATTGTTGCACGTGTACAATATGCAGGGCTCTTGCTTGTGTGTTAGGTTGTTGTGTGCTGTATAATGTGTGGAAGTGGTCAGCATGTAGACATGGAGGGTTGTGTCCTGGTGGCCTATGGCCGGTACTGTTGATGACAGGGCCATGTTCTGACAACTGCAGTGCCAAACACAATGCATCCCAGCAAGACCCAATCCAGCAGTCATCCATACTCATTGTTTGGATGTAATATCTGTCACCATCTGAAAGATGGACATGCCATGAATGTGGGGCCAGACATACACACAGTTCACAGGTGGAAGTACCCTAGACAGAGTATATAAAATGTAACTGTCAAATGCACACACCTTTGGAATTGTACATACAGGTTAGCAGCACATTAGTTGTCTGTGTAGTATGGAATACTGATGTAGTCTGGTCAGTCACTGGCAGACTACAAAAGGCACAGTTATGAAGTAATGAGAAACTGCTGATGTCCCCACACAAGCCAGCATAAGGGGAATGCCCCAGGTATATCTGTGAGTCAGCTGCAAGAAGCTTCCATGGCCCGCATGCACTCAGCTCACCCCACCATCAGCCACAGGTTGATTACAGGTCATATCCCTGCTGTTGGGAATGAGTACAGTATGCACCCACTTCTATATGGGAATACCCACAGAATGCAGCATGCTGAAGAGGTGTCCCATGCAGGTGTGTCCCTAGCTGTAAGCAGCACCCTGCCAGCATCCAAACCAATGGATTAATAAGGACAGGAACTATTGCCATTAACACCTTACACACCTGCCCTGTCCCCCCAGGGGAATCCAGTGGCTTGCAGCCTGGGACTGTAGGAGTGACAGAATGCACTGTCCTGCTACGGATGGCCTGCATCACTAGCAAATGCCCTACAGTCCTCTGTCAAAGGCCTTTTGTCTCACCCATACTGCCAATGTTTGTTATCTCATGGAGTCCCAAATAACAACATAACACGGTCCACAGAACACAAATGCAAGGCCATGTTGACAAATCCTACTAGCATGCCCACCATGTCCTACTGCATGAACTGTGGACGACCCCTAAATACCACTGGGATGAAGGGATAACTATAGGGGTACTTATCAGATATCACTCGCATAATGTTAGGAAGAGGATAGAATAACAGAGGGGGGGTGTAGAAGCATGGACGCCATGAAGTGTGTGTGAAGTCTGAAATTCTGATGTGTGCCCATACTATCCCTGCCTGCAAACCCAGTAATGGGTGGCTAAAACCTACTTTTAAATCACAATGTGAAGGGGAACTGACCAGATATATGAGACCTGCCTCTGTGTAACCTGTGTGAATCTGTACAGCTGAGACGTATGGCCACAGCAGGATAAGCCATTCTGTCATGTCAATAGATGTACAAGCAGGGGATACCCAGCCACCACAGTACCAAGGTGCTGGACCATTTACACAGACCCATCAGCAAGTGTCTGCAGCTCCCCCTCCAGAATGGCATGAGTGTGCAAGAATATGTGGGCTGCAAACTACAATACTGGACACAGCTTCATTCACCCTGTATTCCCCAGGAAATTACTGTGAGCAAATAAGTATATCTGTCAGTAGCTGATGACATAATACATCACAGTGTAAAACAGTACATATGTCTGAATATCTCTGCTAACATCAAAATCATGTATCACAAGCAGCACAGACACAATTAGTTATAGTATCCCACTATCCTTTGCCCATTGTGACTCCATATTGTCAACTTATCTACAGATAGCCTGCACTGGAGTACAACCAACCTGTAATGGATTCACACATTCAATACAGAAAGTCATACTGTGCATGCTCCTACAATTAGAGAAATGAAGCCCATGTCTGACAACAAAATACAGAAGAGTCATAATGAGCGTGCTCCCACACTTACAGAAATGAAGCCCATGTCTGACAATAACAGTGGACTATACATATCTGTCAGTTGCAGATTTCTGTGCACACGCACCACACTGCACACCATTCATGCTTTGCACACACATCAGATAGGAATGCACATATATATCCCAGGACAACACACTAATAGGTCAAACATACAGAGACAGAGATGTGGGGAAGAGAGAGACAGACAGTGACAAAGAGCTTGCCATCGTGAGGCCTGTCCCAACTACCTCACATCCAATTGGCCAATATCACATGATGTGCCGATGTCTATCACTGTAGACATTTGCATCTGGTAGACCTTAGCACTATAGTGTCTGTGGTTCTTGTGATAACTGTGCAACATGACAGTACAATTCATTATTCATCTAGCAGTCATATACCCAGTCCTGTCAAATGTAAAGTTGTGTGTGACTGAGTTTTGTGTGTGCACTTCCAGAGGAATGGTTTATGGCCCATTCACACACACTGCACACCCCATTGCCCTAGTTTAACAAGCCTGCTGATGTCAGTCCCCTTGAAATACCCCTTTGGAGAAAGGTCATCCCTATAAGCTCTGTGGCGTGACATACTAGTTAGGTAGGAGTTCTAATCTCAGCCGTGGAAACTGTGTGTGTTTGTGTGTGCAGGGATCAATGATTTTGAGAGCATTCACAGACACTACACCTCCCATTGCTCTACTTTAGCAAACCTGCTGATGTCATTCACCTTGAAATACACCTTTGGAGAAGGGTTAGCCCTATAAGCTCTGTGGCACATGTGATAACTGCATAATGCTGTAGTGTAATATGCTATTTAGGTAGGAGTTGTAATCCCATACATGGAAACTGTGTGTGCATTTGTTTGTGTGTGTAGGGACTAATGATTTTGAGGACATTCACAGTCACTACACCTCCCATTGCCCTACTTTCACAAGCCTGCTGATGTCATCTACCTTGAAATACACCTTTGGAGAAGGGCTCGCCCTATAATCTATGTGGAGTGAGCCATAAATGTGAAACAATGTAGTAGCAGTAACTACACAGCTATGGGTTTGAATTTAATCTGTGACAAGTATGTAGATATGTATGGGTGTACCTCAAAGGTTTTTGCCCCATTTACAGCCAGTACACTTTTCAGAGCCTGACTTTAGCAGTCCTACAAATATCATCCACCTTACAAGTATTTGTTGCAAAGCCTAAACCATGTCAGGCCAGTGGTGCATGTGGTAAATGTGCAACATAATGGCCCATAAAGGTTGTTAAATAGAGGTTTGAACCTCACCCCTGGCAAATGTAAATGTGTGATTAGGGTAGAATTATTTTTGGGATCTCTCACCCACTACATTACCCAATGCCAGTATTTACAAGGGCTGGTGATGTTCCTCACCTTAGAAGTACCTTGGGACAATATCCATCCAGTAAGCTCTGTGGTGCATATGATAAATGTGGCACACTGCAGTAACAATACATAGCTAGGTAGGGGTTTGAATCTGACAAGTGTGTGTGTCTGTCATCAATATCTTGTGTGGAGGTTGCTGTGATTGTGTAATGACAGGATGCATTGTGGGGTGGGTTTTGCTAAATTATTATATTGAGGACCTCCTATATGTCACAATGTCCACCTTACAAGGACAACAGATGTCAAACAGCAGAGAGGCTGATGTAGACAATCCATAGCTCTACATGTGACATTATGGATAAGTGAACAATATAGGCAACCCTTGTATTACTCAGAGAACACTCACCACACATGTCTCATACACAAACACACTTGGCTAGGCAACAACCACTATATTGGTAGTTCCCTGCATATTACCCACAGATACTAACCACAGTGTGATTGCAGTGGTCTACATGCCTGTTGACCACAACACTGCCACTGACATCAGAATGTACTGTGATGTGTAACATCTGCTGACTGAGTGTGTGTTATCCAGCAAGTGAAAGGACATGGCACCCTGTTCAATTTCTACAATAGGCAAATAAATGCTTACAGTTGTCCTTTGCTATGTTCCTCACTGGACGCCTGCAACAACTGTAGAGTCTGCAAATGTAACCCACAAAGGGAATACCATGCCTTATAAATATGATCTGTATGGACAGATGCCACTAACTCCACTGAATACCTGTATCATGTTGTCAATGTAGGTGGAGGCATGACCTCAGTTCCATGCCAGATCTCACCAAATGAGGTCAGGAATGCCACATCAGATGATAACAATCTGTCCACACAACATGCCCGATAGACCTCAAGTACACTTCCACACATCACAGGACATGCATGTGGGACATGTGCACAACCCAGACACTGTCCATGTTATGGACTATAGATCACATACACAGCAAGAATTGCACAGCACTGGCCATCCGCAATAATAACCCAGATGACTGGATGGTGAATACAATCCCCACCTGTGTGGGCCAATCCAGGGTCGACACCCCTGAGCCACACTGGAGACCATTGTTATATGGCCTGATGCCCAGGTATTCCCTTTGACTAGCCTTGTACAGCCTTCAGGCAATGTCAACTACACACCTGTGAAGCAATGAACCCATGCATCTCAGTACTGGCAACTGTGCGTGTGTGTATGTGTGTGCGTCTGTGTGTGTGTGTGTGTGTGTGTGTGTGTGTGTGTGTGCGTGTGTGTGTGTGCAGATTAATGATTTTGAAGCCATTCACACTCACTACACCTCCCATTTCCCTAATGTAGCACACTTGCTGATGTCAGTCACCTTGAAATAACCCTTTGGCTATAAATCAGTCTGATAAGCTCTGTGGCACTTGTGATAACTGCATAATACTGTAGTGTACCAAACTAGTTAGGTAGGAGTTCTAAGCCTGATCCTGCCAACTGTGATAATGTGTATGATTCCCTGAGAGAGTATGGGTGTGTCTTCCTTGACAGCTGCGTTTGTGAACAGTCACATGTACTACACTTCCCTTATCCCTCCTTTATCACTGTTGCTGATGTCACTCAGCTTCAAAGATACCTTTGGACAGCTCTCCAACATGTAAGTTCTGTGGTGCTTGCAACAACGGCATAACGATGTAATAGCAGTACATAGTCAGGTAGGGTTTTGAAGCTCAGTACTGGTAAGTGTGTGTGTCATCAGTGCCCTGTTGGGGTGATTGTATAATGACAAGATCCATTGCATTGTGGGGTTTGCTACATCATTATATTGAGGAGCTACATGTCCCATTGTCAACATTACAAGGCCAACATTTTCCAAACACTGTAGAGATTGTTGTAGACAATCATCAGCCATAAATGTGTACAGCCATGTGCAATTACCATGTGACAGTATGGATTAGTACACAATATAGGCAACTGTCATAATGCCCAGATACCACTTTCCACCCATGGATCATACACAAACATGCTTGTCTCTTACTCTCCTGCTTCCTTCCTTTCTTACTTTGTCTCTGTCTCTCTCTCACTCCCTCTCTGGTGGATGTGGAAAAGTACATTTGCTTTGCTTAGGCAGCAGCTTGAGTTTTGTAAGTGATGCTCATGATCAGCTGATGGCCTATGTATGAAATGCAGTCCCCCACATGCTAATTGCATGTAGAACAGCTGTGGTATCATTCCTATAGCCAATTGCATGGAAACATAATCCTATAACTGAGCACTTCATGGACATGTTGGGCCTTTTTCTTCACTGTGAGCAGAACTTTATGTGGGTGTTTGACAAACAGCATCACAGAGGGTAGTTGGAAATACCTCTTACAACATACACTGTGAGTTAAGCCAACAAATAGGAGGGGGATGTTCCAGACATGGGGACAGAATGTAAGTATTGCTCTTCTACATTTGAATTAATGTTGGTTTAGCATGATTTATGTGGATATGGTTATTCTACATGATTTAAAATCTGGCATGATAGTGTTATGTGGTTGAGGAAACTCTCACCTGTAGGGCTATCTGCAGACTGGCCAGAGTTTGGAGTCTTACATGTGTTGTGTTACTCACACATTTCCTATCTTTAGAAATGCAGTAGCATACTCTGATGATTTCAGTCAGTACATGGTGACATCCATGTGAGTTACTGACGTCATATCCCTCAGAAGATATATGTCACAACAAACACTGTTACACCAGTAAATGTATGAGTTTATCACAGCAACATGTCAATATTGGCCCTGTGTTTGTGCCTCCAACCCCCAAGTCTGTCAACCTTTGTACATATATCATGCAGTAAGAGGTGCATATGCTCAGTACATCATTATTTACTGACATCATGCCTGATAACAAGCCAGTGAGATATCAGACTGCTAGACATGTTATGTATAGTAGGCCTTATATTTGAGGATAAAACCTGGATATTATGTTGTAGTGTGTACAGTAGTGAGGTCTGTGTACTTATGGTGATTGCTGACAGAGTGTGTATTGTGAATATGTAACTTGACCTATGTACAGACTGTGGTAGATGTCATTGCTCTTGATCCTGTTTTATTTGATGTTGCATGCTGCTCCAGTGTATGGTACCCTATTGGCGTACATGTTTGTAGGGCCAGATTGACACATGTCCCATACCACAGTCAGGCATCAGACTACACTGTGTATTGGCCCAGTATATGTAGGGTTAGTGTGTGAGTGGCACATATGAGGATGGTGTTGTTCACACAGTCCATATAATGTAATATTAATTAGGCTTACCATATGTGACTGTGGCTGTGTTCAGTTTGGTTGTGGGTAAGCATTTTCACACTGGTATCTGTTAGTCCATGCTGTTACATACCTGTAGTGCCTGCTATATTTGCAAGTACATGTGTATTCCCCCATAAGAAACATAGGACAGTGTTGTGGTAGTCTGCCTGTAGTTTGCACAGTGCTTTGTGACATGCCTAGCAACTCAGTGTATTTATCTAGTGTGATGTTAAGTCCAGATAATTGTCAGCTGTACTGTTGCTGGGCCAACATAACTGTTGTGTATTTTTGACAAAGCAGTGGGATGCTGTACAGATGTATGTCACTAACTAGTGGGTAGTATGTGGGCTTGTGTCCTCTTTTCCTCTGGTTAATATGTGTCAGGACAGATAGGAGTGTGTGAATGCATAAACTGTGTGAGCTTATATATTCCATTATCTGTTCCAGTATTTTCATGATATCCCCATTTACATGGCTGTAAACATCCAGTTTGTCAGGCTTGGTCCACACATCTTGCAATAAGAAGCTCTGGGTATACCTCTGGACTGACCAGAGTATGTTCGACTGTCAACATTTATTGGTCATATCTCTGCTGTATTCCACAGGATCATTACTGTGATTTGTGTGGTACTGCACTATGATGATCTTATGATGTCTGTCAGTAACTGATGGCATACATGTCAGTATCAGATGTGACGTCCCACACAACATTTCTGTTAAAACAACCCCTGTTACTGTAGAAACATTCTACATTTATACCTGTAATACTTACATGACATCCCCTTGCACTAAGAGATTGTGACAATTGGTGCTGACGTATGACTCATTTATAGATATACACAAATAGATCTATATATGAATATATATATATATATATATATATATATATATATATATATATATAAAGCAATATGCAGATGTATATAAATACATATATAAATATATATGTATATGTACATGTATACATATATCTGCATATATATATATATATATATATATATATATATATATATATATATATATATATATATATATATATATATATATATATATGTCCTTGTTATGTGTACACGTGAGTGTTGTATATACCTTCCCAGACGTATCCCACTAATTTATCTGATACGTGTTTATATAGATATAACAACATACTGATTCAACACTATTTTCACTAACAAATACTACACAATTGTTGAAGTCAAAGCAGTTGTTCAATACTATTCAGTATGTGTACTGACGGATATAGTGAAAAAAACAACAAGCTTTTTCAGAGCTGGGATGGCTGAGTGGTTAACTGCTGTGACTAAAGTGTATAGGTCCTGGATTCAAGACCTGCACGGGCTGTTTATTTTGTTGCTAGGCAGAAGAAGGACTGTTAGATACAGAGCAGTTAAGGCAGTTTTGAGCAGCTTTAAGTGAGTTTGCATGGGTTTGCCCGACTGTAAGCACTATTAACATACGGTTAAACAAGTAAGAGCTTACACTGTGTAGGCTTCGCTTACCAGTGCACAAATGTGCTTAGCATTTACATTTAAGCAATGCTTACACCTGCTAAGCATAACTCAGCCCTGGTAACCAGTGCTCACATTCCAGTCTGATAAAATAGCATGGTAATGACATATTTAATAAGTATATTTAATTCCATGTACATAACATGCTTCTATTTGCTGGCATTACAGTACAAGGGGTGTGAGTCTACTGTCTGGGACACCTGACTATATATGGCTTGTACAAAAATCTTTTCCTTTTGAATGTGTTTCATACATGGGTAGTATCCCAGGTTATATGCAGTCACATTGGCATGTAGTGTATTATTACGGTACTACTGTTAACAGTGCTTTCCCAAGTAAGAGTAGATTGCAGATTGTAGTACTGGAACCAAACACCCCTGCTTGCAAAGATGGACTCTGAGTCCTGACTATCATGTTCTTGGTGTTTGAGCTGTGTGTCATTAAGTATTTGCTACTGGATATTGATCTGACATGTGGATATTAACTGTAGACTACTGTGTGTATAGGACATGTCATTGAGGGCTGTTGTCATATAGTAATGGCATACCTATCAGTGTCAGACTTCTGTCTGTCAAAACATTCATCCTAATGCATAACCAGTTGGCTAGCTGATGTCTGTCTGTACAGATGTGGAGATGTCAGGTATTCATCTTGGCTGCTTACAGGCAATCTATGCTTGACTGGCACTGACATGTCTGCCCAGCTGTGTTATGAATGCCACAGTTAGGAAACCGCACCCCCTGTATGCACCACATGCCATGGATACCTCAACTACACTACCACAGTCAACAGAACATGCTTGGGTACAGGTCTCCAAGACAGACACTGAACATGTTATGTAATATATGTTGCATACATGTCAATTGGAGCACCTCACTGGCCCTCTGCAAGAGGCAACCAGATGATTAGATGTTGCATTTAACTCTCACCCTGAGGATCACTCATGTGGCATATTGAGGTAACATTATTTCCCATAATAAAACATATTCTAGGTGAAAACATGTTCAGTGAGGCATATAAGGAAAGTGTTAAATCCAGGTTTGTATAATTGTGATTTGTATAACCAGTATTCAATGGCATCTAACCCTGCCCAATGTGGTATGTTAGTATATAATGCACTAACATCCAAGGTACATAGCAGCCAGTCATCTTCAATTTGCATATCATTTATAATGCCCAAAAATTCTGTGGTGTCTTGGATACGGGATCTTACCCACTTTAGCAAAGGTTTAAGATATTTGGTTAGAAACTCCGAAAGAGGTAACCTCCAAATACGAGGTACTGCTATGGGTGCATCTTTTGCCCTAATATATGCAGATTTGTATATGGCATATATTGAGGAACAAATTATTTATGATGATGTACACAATCTCTATTTGACTGAGACTGATATTTGGCGTAGGTATTTGGATGATTGCTGGATGGTGTGGAGGTCTGATGTTGAATATTTACAGGAATTTGTTGAATATTGTAATGACAACAAATGGGGTCTACATTTTACTATGAATTTTGATCAACATAAGATTACTTACTTAGATGTACTGATAACTAGGAACATAGATAATACCTTCAGTACACAAGTATTCAGGAAACATCCAGAATATAACACCTTACTCCAAGCATCCAGCTTTCATCTGAAACATATAGCCAAAAATATTCCCAAATCACAATTCATCAGAATGAGACGTATTTGTTCAGAGGATAACACATTCCAGGCTTTTCGTCATGATATGATCAACAGGTTTTGGGAAAGGGGTTACAACATGGGCCATGTTATTACTGCTAGCAATTATGCATCACAACTTAACAGGGATGATCTCCTTAGATATAAAAAGAAAACCCAAACAAATACTAACACCTTAAGATTCACCACTACATATGGCAGAAACACCAATAAACTAATGGATGCCATTAACCGACACTGGAACATTCTTTTAGCAGACACTGCTTTGTCTCAACATCTATCTGAAACATGTCTATTCTCATTTAGAAAAGGTAAAAATTTGGGAGCACATTTCAATCATTATAAACATCATTCAGAATCTAAAAATTTGCATATGATTCAAACTTCTATTTCAGGGGATAAACTTGTGGGTTGTATGCATTGTGGCCACTGCACCAATTGTAAATTTGTGTTAAAAACGAAACACTTTTCCAGAAATAATACCAGCAATATATATGACATTTGTTTTTTTTTGCAAATTGTAATACAGACTGGTTTATATACATGGCCTCTTTTAGCTGTCATGCATTTTATATCGGTCAGACATCTAGACCTTTTAAACTGCGTATATCTAAACATCTTAGTGATGTCAAGTGCAAACGGCAAAATAATACTCTATATAAACATACCCTCAAACACAACACAGCCAGTTTTCATTTTACAGTCATTGACAAAATAATTGGGGATAGAACTAACAAATCAGGATGGCACACCAAACTGAATGCAAAAGAGAAAAAATGGATTGTTAAATTGGGTGCTTTATTTCAGCCCGGTCTCAATGAATACTTATGAGTATATGTATGCATATTTATGAGCTCACCAATGAAATTTTGTTAAGAATTAAGCTTCACTATATAAGAACCTCACAATAGTTATGTAACTTTACACTGATGAAGGCTAGGTAAAGACCATAGTGGAAACCGGTCTGTTCATGTGGTTCTTTATATTATGATTCATTAAATCAAGTTTTTACAGCTCACAGTTGCTGGCTTTTCTTCTTTTTGAATTTGCTACATTTTGAGCCGTGCATCTGCCTCTGCGCAGGGGAAGTTCTTTTTGTATGTCAGAGTATTATCATGGGTTTCAGTGAGTAAAAGGGGTGTGGTTGCTGGGAATACTGTGTTTGCACCATGGTACCCCCAGTACATGTCCCAAGGTCCAATGTATGGGAACCATGGTCACCATCAACCATACAGGTAACTGATTACACTATCCAGCCCAATGATTCATGTGTTGTGTGCAAATTATCTCTAACAGAATGGACTCACTGACAAGGTAGTTAACACTGATAAACTGAGGTCTCTCAGATGTGATTATGACTGTTATGTGTTTGTCAATGTGTATATGACAGTATGTCACACTATGTATTGTTCATAAACAACCAGTGCATCCCCCATTACCATACTGTATAAGGCCTAGTGATGTTCCTCACTTAACAAGTAACCTGGGACACACCTCATCATAAAATCTGTGTGGTGTGTGCAATTAAGATCACACACATTAGTAGCAATAAGTACCTTGGTAGGGATTCTACTCTCAGTGTTGCCAAGTAAGAGTGTGTGTGTGTGTGTGTGTGTGTGTGTGTGTGTGTGTGTGTGTGTGTGTGTGTGTGTGTGTGTGTGTGTGTTTATGTGAAGGGATCTACCTCAGTTTTCAGAAAATACATGTCCCAGGAGGTCATCTGTCTGAGAACTGACTGGCAAACACTAACATTTCAAATGTATTATCTTGTGGAAATTCATTCCATCAAAACTAGTAGTAGATGTGTAAACACCCACTTCCCCACTGTATAGCTGTACAGCAATACTGGGGTTGGTATATATAGTTGGGTGTGGATGTTGTGTACACAGCTGCCATCATTGGGGTTATTTTTGTGTGCATCCCCCTGCTTAGTTGGCTGTATTACTGTACAGTTCATGTTAACAGGTTAAGTAGCTGTCATTCACACTGTCTGTGTTCTACATCACCCCACACCCTCCAAAGGGTAGGGCTGTGCCACCCAGCACACCTATGTTAATCAAGTCAAGGATTGCACTACATTGGGAAAGGGGACATATACCCTGCCAGTACCATCAATGACATTAAACTAGCAGACTGATCATTTCCTGATGTGATTTTGTGCCTATTCTGTCTTGGTGTAGTTACATAGGCTAAAATGGGTTCCCTGCAAAAGTACATACATCCATGTGTACAGTATTCTCTGTGTATTGCATCAACACCAAAGCCTCTGTGTGTGTGTGTGTGTGTGTGTGTGTGTGTGTGTGTGTGTGTGTGTGTGTGTGTGTGTGTGTGTGTGTGTGTGTGTGTTATACACAAACATGTGCGGTGTACCACCCAGTTCACTTATCACTGTCCAGTGTAGAAGGGCTGCTGACATCAGCCACCATGCACTCACCTGTATACACCCCTCAGACCTATCAATTATGCGGCACATGCAGTAACTGTTATACAGACCTGTGACTTGTGTTCAGCTGTACCCAGGATATGGCACAGTCAAGGTATCACCACAGTGCCATACCCTTTGTAGCAAACAACAGCAGACTAACATCCTGCTGACACATAGACACCTACAACACAAAAGGAATACATTATGGAGACCACAATCAGTCAGTGTTAATAACAGCTATAATGCATCATGGCTGGACAGCTACAGATCCTGACATATAAGCATTAAACTTTAGTGCTGAAAAAATGTTACACAACATTACATTGGTACACCTTAGTACATTCACCCTGTGCATCAGAACCATATTAGCCTCTCCCTGCATCGACGGTATGGATGACAGAGATGTGGTACAGGTATCATCATATTCACTGGGTATGTTGTGGGTTTGCCAGAGACCTAGACTGAGCCATTTGATTGACATCATGTGGGTGTGTTTGGGGGTTTCATTATTAATTGGGCTGTGCAGATGTGGTGTGTGCAGGTATGGGGTTGCCCTCACTGTGTTGGTGATGTGTGTGTGTATGCATGCATACAGTTCTGCCATGTGGCTGCTCTATACAGGGGTTTGTTGGACAGCTGCAGACTGTACCTGGCAGGGTGTGCAGTTCACCGTCTCTGGCCACGAACATGAGAACTGTGCCTACCAGAGGTTCCATGGGCACTACCTGGTACAAGGCCAGATATGGTACTCTCCCCTGAAGATGACAAATGTCTACTGGATCCAGGTCCCTCCTGTGACCAGCCAGGGCCACATGCACATGGTCTGCCATGTTGTGTTGTGGACAGCACCCCCCTGCAGTGCTGGTGCTGGTACTGCCGCTACTGAAGCAGCTCTGACTTGCTGCACATCCACATCCACCTCCGCCTGTTGGTGTTGCTGACCTACATCCACATGGCTGTCACACTACTCCCACCATATACTCAAGCACAGACATTGCATGGTCAAGGATTCCCACAATCTCACCCAACCCACTATCCAGAACCTCTGCAAAATAATGGTGGGCACCTGCAAGATCATGGATAATGTCAATAACAGCAGAATGAGTAGCCCTCTGGAGCCACAGACCCTATCTGGTATAACATTCCATACATGCCTGTGCCTCCATGATAGCCTGAAACATGCATCTGGTGACACCTGCTGTGGCACTTCAGCCATGGGCATGATGACCAGCAGCCCTCCTATGAGCACCCCTGTACATCTGCCTGTGAGGTACCTCACCGGTCATCTGGCTATGGCCGCTGTGTCCAGACACACTTGCCATAGTCACCACATTGTCCTGTCCCATGCCACCACCTGCTAACTGTCCCTCATCTATGGCCACTGGTGATGGGGTATGTATAGGCAATTTGACTGTGTTCAGGGATGAGGTGGAGAACAGTGGGATGTCAACCAATGGCACAACTTCAGCCCCTGACAACCCTGCCTGTGTCTCACCATACCTATCATCATTGTGAGAGTCTGTATGGACACTAACATCAGTTTGCCTGCAGGAGGGACCCTGACCCACCTCGGCACCTGTGAGAGGAAAACAAGAAATTGACTTTAAGACCTGTATGTCATTGTGTAACTGTGCACACACATGCGCACACACACACACACACACACACACACACACACACACACACACACACACACACACACACACACACACACACACACACACACACAATAACAGTTGAGTTTGGATAAAGATATTACACACAGACCTTTCATTACCCAACTGTCAACATGCATGACATATGGCACTCAACAGTATGCACTGCAGCTATAGTCAATCGCTGTTACCAACATTATACATCTCTGTGATGCATGAGTTGTGTTTGTAGGTTATGCCCCTTCCCCTGGAATACACTGCACCCATATACACAATATTGCTGTGCATGTGTTCAGCACCCTGGCATGTACTGTGCACCATACCTCACAGGTGTAAATGCCATTGCTGAATGTCTATGTGTGTCAATTATGTTTGCTCTGCTGCTCACAGCCCCTATGTGTTTGTCCGACGCATACCTGGGGTGATATGAGGACAGATGTCAATAGTGAATGCCTGATGTCTGCTTTGCAGATCACATTATCAGCGGTGCATGTATGGGGGGGCTGTGGTGGTGCAGCAGTTAGCATTGCCACCTCACAGCAAGAGGTTCTCCAGTTTGATCCTTGGCTGGAGTGCCTTCTGTGCGGAGTCTGCATGTCCTCCCTCTGGTCACGTGGGTTTCCTCCTGGTGTTCCAGTTTTCTCCCACATCCCAAAGACATGCTGTAGGTGGATTGGGCACTCTAAATTGGCCCTAGGCATGAGTGTGTGTGTGTGTGTGTGTGTGTGTGTGTGTGTGTGTGTGTGTGTGTGTGTGTGTGTGTGTGTGTGTCTGTGTGTGTGTGCCTCCTGTGAAAGGTTGGGCACTGAGCTGGTAACTCAACACCATAAAACTCCACAGCCAATCATGAGCGGACAAGATGATCCACTGTGGTGACCCCTAACCGGGAAAAGCTGAAAGAAGAAGAAGATCATCAGCGGTGCATGTATGTGCAATAAAATACAATTACACTGACAACCTTCTAAGCTTTCATTGGCTATGAGGAGTGTACACACCCTTATTGACATGGCACCCTCTTCCCTGATATGCCATGGGGCCACAATACTGCATATGTTAACATTAAACAAACCTGATATGTGACATATGACCTGTGCAATCAAATGCAGTATCAAACAAATGTGTTAGTTGTGCAGATGCTGATTGAGATGCATACAATACGTGGGTGCATAAGTGTGCACACCCTTAACATGATGGATTGTTGCATCAACTGTTAAGTGTACTACAGCAGTCACTATTCGTGGAAGGGGTATACTAGCATGACCCATCTGCACTTGCCAGTATTTGGTCACTCCGCCCTACAAATGTCCCCCAACTCTGCCATATTGTATGGTCAACTCATGTACACAGCCCTTGGAGGTCACACAGTACCTTTACTATTGCTGTGGAGTCAGGTTTATGTCTGCCACAATTCATGACCTTGACTGTGTGCAGATACAGCCATTCTTAGCTAGCTTTGGATGTCTACTTCAGTGGACTGTTGTGTTTCAGGATGACACCCCTCCCCATACTCAGCCTTTTTGCAGATGCGTGAGAACTATGGGCCACACATAACTGTGATTTTGCAGTATCCCAAATTCAGAACACCATGTGTACTGGCCTTGTCCCTGCTAATGCTCAGCAAACATACAGATGTACACTGGCACCAGCAAGGTACAAATGGGGGTGGTGGGCCTGAGGTGGAGTGAGGTGTTGCTTGTGCAGCACATGTATCTTTATTAACACTGTCTGTAGATTTCAAACTTGGTCTTGGTACACCATTACACATTGCAACACATGCCTTTGGGGGACTTTTGATGTTATGCATATGCGACCTGTAGAGAGCCCTGGATGATGTTTCCTGTGGAACAACTTTCCCATCTGATTACCCTAACCCATAGGCCACACTTATGCAGAGTCCAGGCGATTGTCGACACAGGTACTGCACAGCCAGTACTTGCTAGACATTCCTGCAACTCCCTCAGTGTTGTGGCATGTTTTTAGGCAGCCTCCATGACCAGTTTGTAACATGTGTCATAGTCTGTCTTGGATGGCCATCTGTTTATTTTCTAAATTAATGTTGTCCCATACTTCCTCATTACATACATGACTGTCTGCACTGTTTGCCATGGTATATGCAATGGTGAGGTAAGGTCACATCTCCCACTCCTGACTGCTACCTGTTGGATATGGGATCCATTCCATAGTTTGTAAGATGTGTGCAAGTCATGGCTGCCTCTGTTGCAGGTGAATGGGCAAATGTCATGGACATACGTCTTGGACAGCAGACTATTTATTGGTGTGACATTGAGGACCTGTACTTGATGGAAGATGCATACTCATGAAGAGTGAATTCTGTTAGTACCTCAATAGCTGCTTCCACAATATGTTATTTGTAGTGTGTGCACACATATGCTCCCAGTTTTTGTTAATGTATGTATTCCCCATATTTGCTGTCCTAACATAGGATTCCATATTACACATTCATTGCTAGGATCACATTACAGGTTGTAAGGGTTGTGGAATGTGGTATTGTAATATGCCGTTGTGTAGATCTATAACAGTTGCCATTGTAATAGTGGTATATACACTGTTGTAGCCATTGTATAAGGGTAATGTTTCAGACATGTTCCTACTGTAGGCCATTTGTCTCACCATTATGTTCATCTCTGTGCACACATCTTGCAATGACAGGTTGTTTGTTATATTGCAGGACTCTTACATACCCTTCAGATATGCCACCATGGTGACCACTGTGATACAGTGCAGTTAACAGCAACAATAAGTGAACATGTACAGCATGCATTATGGGTAGGTGTGTTAAATGTGTGCATGGCAAATATCATGGCCATAACATGGACAGTATATTGGCAAACCTGAACAGAAAAAAACACACCATACTCATCAGCTACAGGCTGCTGCCCCAGATATATACCAGAGCGACCTACATAGTTGTATGAGAGATGTGATGTCAGTAACCACACCTGTGGCATTGGCACAGGGCGGGAGCAGCATTCCAGTACATCAATAGTACAAACCCACAATACTACAGATTATGCACATCTGTTCATTACTACACTGCAGCAACAGACTATATATATATTTTCTCACATATGCATGATGAAACATTACAGATGCAGATGGATAAGCAACAGTGGTCTACTGATATGTCCTTTGGCCTTACCTTCCTGCTCCTCGTCCATTGTGTGAGTAGCACCCATCTCCACAATGTTATCAGCTGGTTCTTGGCTTTGCTGGTGGGCAGATGCCCTGAGGCTGGTGAGGAGCTCCTCAGCATGTGTCAGGGGGGCTGAATAGCATGACCTCCACCTGTGGCTAGCTGGTCCCTCCTAACTGCAGCAGCACTCAGCGATGTCAGACCTTCTCATAACAGCGGTTATGCAGGCTGACATTGTTTACCCTGTGGACGAGCTCGTTCAAAAGGGCAGTCCTCTCCTGCAGATCATGGGCTGTATGGCTAAAGACAGTTTGGTGGTGCTGCACCAGGTAGTTAATAATTACATCATTTTCCTGGGGGGGAATACACTGGCAGCCACTCTCTAGACATGATACCTGAAAGACATAAAGTGGAAAAAAAGGTCCGAAGACCTCATACTGCAAGGCTATAATAGTTGTTAATTGACATCTCTGTCTCCCCCCACCATATCTGCAACAATAATCTGAACACACAACTCAGAGGGTATGTTTACAGTAAACCTACTGTTGGGACATATATCGTATTGTACGACAAATATTGCAATGTGTTTCTAGTCAAGTTCCATGTTGAAACACTATCATTGGTGCTAACAATGTCAACTGCTTGCCATTATAGGAGCCACTATGGTTCCATATATACATGCGTTCTGTTTGCTATGTGACTGCTCCAAATCTGGTGTTTTGTGTTAATGGGGATATCTATGCATGCTGTTAGATGTAATGCTAGATTGTGTGGACTATTACTACCCACATATGATCTATAACTGCGACATGATAACATGTTTGGGAAGGCTGTTCCAAGCAGAACCACCTCTCCCACCTCATCTGGCCATGTTAAAAGGCCACAGCACATCCGGGACTCAGCCCAGGACTTCATCATCTGCTGGGCCTGCGCTACCTTCAGGTGGAACCACCTCAGGGGATGGTGTTCGTTCCCCCCCTGGGAACACACACAGACAGGATCCTGTCACCTGAAGTCGGTAAAGGGTCTGGTGCATAGAGAGCTCCACAGAGAATTGGGGGATCTGTGACTCCACCTTGAGGCCCTCAATATACAATTACAGGCTCTGCATACTTCTCCTGCTCAGCCACCAGCTCAGCCACCTTCAGGGCCATGAAGGGCAGTGGTGACTGCCCATGGGTGGGGACCTTGGTCCCACTGTTTCCATGTGGGGGCTCATGGGCTTCCATTTTCCAAACAACTCTCCCCATCCAAGGTATTTACCGACCACATGTGTCATATACTGCCCTGTATGCTATCTTGTCTGTCTTCCAACCCAACCTACATCCCCAAATATACCTACTATCCTTCCCCAACATCCCTCTATCACTTTCACAAACAAGGGCAATGTGTTCCCAACATGGATTTCACACCAGACATAACTGTCCCTTTCGCACCTGCTTACAACTCTGTGCATATATATATATATATATATATATATATATATATATATATATATATATATATATATATATATGTGTGTGTGTGTGTGTGTGTGTGTATAGATATGTGTAATGTTTTCCCAAACATATCATGCAGCACAGTCATACAACAGTAGGGGAAATAGGGTAAATGTATATGTATATATATATATATATATATATATATATATATATATATATGTATATAAACACTTTATAACCTCGAATTACTGAAATGTCTAATTTCACTATCTC
The DNA here is from genome assembly GCF_019279795.1 of Protopterus annectens. Lineage (NCBI taxonomy): Eukaryota > Metazoa > Chordata > Ceratodontiformes > Protopteridae > Protopterus > Protopterus annectens. The sequence continues at coordinate 1,619,006,525 of NC_056725.1, read as the reverse complement.
AAGACTATAAAGCCAAATGTTAAAAATAGCGAAAAGTCATAATCGTGAACTGGAATATATGTTGAATTCGCGGTTATGACCTTACGCTGCGTAATGTCCGGGATTGTGTTTTGATGGTGCGAGGTGCCGTGTGTGGATGTAGGTGTTATGTCAGGTAAGTGTTTTCTAAGGGTTTTGAGTGGGAGATAAAGTGTGTGTGAGTGTGCTGATGTGTTTGATGTGTGTGTGAGGGGTTGGAAAATGTGCGTGTGTGAGTTGGCTTTTGTTTTGTGTTTGTGCAATCTCGGAGTTAGTATATATAAGTAGGGGGGTGGGGGGTGCAGGGGGGCTTTCCCCCTGCTTATGTGTGCATGGGTTGTGTGTGTAGTTTTGTTTGTTTATGTTGTGATGTGGGTGTTGTGGTGTATATGTGGTATAGTGTGTGCAGTTTTTTCGGTGTTGTGAATTTCACATTTTTTTTTGTGTCTGTGTTTTATGGATTCGGTTTTATAGTCTCGAGATATTGAAATACGATATTTCAGTATTTCGAGGTTATGAAGTGAATCCATATACACACATATATATATGTGTGTTTGTGTGTGTGTGTGGGTGTGTGTGTGTTTGTATATATGTAGACATACACATGTATGTGTGTGTGTGTGTATATATATATATATATATATATATATATATATATATATATATATATATATATATATATATATATATATATATATTTTTTTTTTTTTTTTAATATATAGAGTGCATTCAACCATCAGGTCCACACTCTCTAAATCTCATTCCTCCACAGCTGCACTCTCCTGCCTTGCTAAAAATCAGAAGAGTGACACATGTGGACACAGCCTAACATTAGGGGGGTATATATAGGGACAGATGGCGGGTAAGCCTATTACACAGCTATGAAGTTTGTGCATGATACATTTCATGTAAACATGACTATGCTGAAGGTGATGGGGTCTGAAACTCATGTGTCTATCGTGACTTCATTACTTCCACCTTCAGCTATTTGCGACACTAATATACATGTCTTGAGGTACAGAACACACACACTATGATGGCTTACACCTTGTCATTCAGTGCTGATCTGATATGAAAAAAGGAGGACATTGTCCCACTGTACTCAACCCTCATTAGACTCATTACAGAATACAATGCCCCATTTAGTATGCACCTCTCAAGACATCTGCAACAACTGGAAAGGCCACATAAATACCTCACTAAAACTATCACAGGCCTAAAGCAGATGCCCTATGCTGACCACCTTAAACAATTCCAGCTATACTCTGTTGTATATCGTCTACTCCAAGGCGATCTCTGCTTAACATGCAAGGTCATGTCAAACCCAGAGCTGTTGGACATGCTACACTTAAAGAAATTCCAAGCCCTCAGAGCCACACACTCCAGGGATCTAAACCTTGTCATCACAATAAACAAAACATGCTGGAGGGATAGGTTCCTGACCCAGAGACTACCCAAACTCTGGAATAGACTGCCCATACATGTCAAGCAGAGCACCTCTTTGGCCATCTTCAAAAGGAACCTTGATGACTGGATGGGAGAAAGGAAATTCACCCTGGGGATCACGTCAGTCACCCTGCTAGACAGGGGTCCAGGGAAGTAAATAGTGTGGGAAGAAATAGCCAGGGAATTGTTATGGCTAGGCTTGTATAGGCCCTAGGGCTGATATCCTAGTACCAACCTATGAACCTATGAATCTGCACAGTTGACAGGTATGGCCCACTGACCACAGGTCCAGATGCTATGTCCATAGCAGTTGTTCAGCAGGACATCATTACAAGTCTTGATGGCACATATAAATCTTTCCACATCATCTATCCCATTATTACAGACCAAGTATGATATTCAACTACATGCATATATGTTTCACATACCTGTTGTAGTATTGTCCTCTCTTCTATGTACACTTTATGTGTCCCTTGTTTTATTTAATTTTGTTTTGCTTTGTAGTATCTCTCTCTCTCTCTCTCTCTCTCTCTGTCTCTCTCTCCACTACAGGGATTGAGCTGCTTGACTAGGCTGCAGCATGGAGTTTGTAGGTGATGTTCATGATCAGGTGATGGGCTCTGCACCAATCAGTGTTCACCACTTGCTAATTGCATGCAGCCAGCTGTGTAGTACTTCCATTTACCACTGTCATGGCAACCCACTACTATAGATTACTACATCATGTGGGCGTTAACCCTTTACCTTTCCTGTACAGAAGACATCATTCCTGTGTGTGGACAGCAGTGTTACAGACAGCAGGTAGCAATACCTCTTACAAAAGGACCAGTGGCGGCTGGTGACTTCAAATTAAAGTGGGGCTGCAGGAGACAGCTGAATGGGTGGGGCCAATGGGAAGGGGTGTAACCAACTAAAAGAGGTGGAGCTATGCTCAAAACCACAACAAATGGAACTTTAACTAAATACGCTGCCCTGGGTGCCAAACCATCATTACAAGAGTCCAATCAAGACAAAATGAAGTGTAAAAGAAAAAATATTTCAATGTATTGGCTACATGACGACTTACTTAATATCTAGATGGAAACACAAAGATTGTAAGGCATCAAAAAATAAATTGCTTTTTAAATACATCACTGGAATGCTAGTCAAAAGCAGTTCCAATTATAATTTATACTCAGCTTCATAAAATTACCAAGTAACATGCTGAACGTAGCAATCTCTGTGATACCCCCACTTGTAAAAATGTTTATTATCCAAAAAAGACCTGCTGCCTGACAACTATCTACATGTTTCATAGGGAAGACATGATCAAAGTAAAAAATAAATTGCTTAAAGGATAACTGCACAAGTTATGGACCACACATGATAGATTGGCATTCTGTTTAGTTTACGGGTAATGCCTGCAAAGATGACTACAAGTCTCCAACAAATGTAATGAGCTTCTGAAAATACTGTAATCCTGTCCTTTATTACAAATACTGTCATATGCATTTCAATACCTAAGGCTTATATGTTATCTAGTTATGTAAATATTCTTTGCATGGCAACAACAAAAAGGCTTTCAATGTTGGTAATTCTTTAACAGTATGCTTATTAAAGCTTATTTGCATCTTAACAATCTCCGACAAGCTTACCTGATGGTCATTAAAGCATTGCTACTTAAACACAGAATAACAGGGCACTGCAACAGCATGCATTTTCTGAATAATAATAAGCATAAATCAATAGTATAAAAATATGACAGACAACCAGACCATTCTGCAAAATCAAGGACAAATGGAAAAGCCACAGTTGTACTTGTGGTCTACCTTGGATGGGGAAATTCTCTGCACACTTGCACTGCATAACTGCTCCTTGCCTTGCTTGGACACATCCAAAGCCACTACAGTGGGGTGCAGCAAGTATGTCACAATATGAAATGTCTCTGGCTGACGGTGATGGCTCATACCTCTCAACTGCAGAGCAAGAAATCTGGACCAAGCCATACATAGAAGTGGGACGCAGGCCCAAAAATAAGAACAATTTTTAAATATTGTTCTTATAAACATAGAAAGGTAATAGACTAGTAGTAGGTCTTGCATTAGTATGAATTTTCTGAGGGCATGAAATCTGAAACTCAAATGTCTGCCATTATTTTCTAACTTCAGTCTTTAATGATTTGCCACTAATTTGCCAGAAAACCACAATTTTATGAAAAATGGACCAAAAATGTGGAGCAAAAATATAAAATTGCCACACAATACAGCTGGAAACCTGTCAAAGAAGTGACACATTTTTAATATTAATACTGTTAACTTGAGCAGCTGACAAAATAAGAGCATCTACATGCATTTCTGAAATAAAAGTAATCTATAACTCTGATCATTACATTTATTTATAAAATTGTAAACCCTCCATGTTTTCTTCCAAAATTGCCATTTTGCAGAGGGATTATTAGGGGGAGAGCAAAATGTTGAGCCAAAATTGGGGACAGTTGAGAGGTTTGGATATTCCTAATTCTTTAAAGCAATTTATTTGCATGTACCTCTCAACCTCTTAATGCAGAAAATCTGGGCAAGGCCAAATATATTGGGGGAACATACAAACAGTACTAAAAATTGTTCTTGTATAACTCAAAGATAGTTGCTAGAAAAACAGGTCTTGCTTTAGCATGCATTTTTCTGAAGGTTATGCACAAACACTAATATATATCTGCTAAACAAAGCAATGCAGTTTCACAATGAAAACAGACTTAGCGTTAAAACCTCTCTGCCCTTGAAACTCACATTCATTGAAACAGCATTAAAACCCACATTCAAAGAAAATGCATTTTGCCAGTGGCAGATAAAGATCAACTTTGGGCTGTTTTCATACTATAGGCCCCTTGAACATGAAACATACACATGGTTTTTGATACACCTTCCTGATTGTATTAAATTGCATTCCTTGTACAATACAATAAAGTTGTTAGAGGGCATTTTTAATTTATTGTTTTGAACATTTTTCCAGTAAACAAAACAAAATGCATGCACCAATAATGACAAAACTGTCCAATTCAGAAAATTTCCATCATAAAAGTCTACTCAAACTTCTACAGTCCACCAGCATCAGTAAATATGCACAATCTCTGAAGTAAAAGTCATTTAAATTCCACATTAAAAAATCTGTAACTAATGAAGAGGTTGATGCTAGCAAACAACTTTATATGTCATTGTTTCAAATAAAGTGTCTGTTGCCCTTGAGGAATAAATTGCCTATGTTGCATTAAGAAAATGATAAGCTAGCAATATCACAATAGGGAATGGATGGCAAACTGATAACAGGTTCATAGTTACTAGGTATCTTCACCAAAAAGGTCTGCAGCATCCACCCCATTTACAACATAGTACAGTAAGAGCAATGCATTTATCTACTGTGAGAGTAGAACCTACAGCCTTCTTCATCAAAAGCAAGTACACTACCTGTTGTGCTATTAACAATACAAGCCAACTCAGCATAAGCAGCACTAAACTTTTGTTCCCCTGCAGCTCTCAGCTCCTTGTAAAATCTACTCGACACTCAGCTGTATCTCTGAACTTTGCAAAACAAGAAATCTGGAAAAAGCCAAAATTGATTTGGGGGGAGCCCAAAATCCAGGGACACATTTTAAACATTGCTTGTATAATGTTGGAAAGTTGCTAGAATAAAATGCTGTGTTACCACCATACATTTCACTGCCAAGTCTTAAACCCAGGACCCTGTGCAAAACAGTCAGAGCAACATACCACTATGCCAAATCAGCTGTCTTGTGAAAGAGCGGAAGACAAACTTAAATGGCTACCATTTAGTGAATTCAGTTCTTACCATAGCTGCCAACCTCTTAGCACAAAACACCTGAATAAAGTCAATAATTAGGGAATACAGCCCCCAAACTTATTCAGCAAATTCAGTTCTCACCATAGCTCTCAACCTTAGCACAAAAAACCTGGACAAAGCTAATAATGGAGGATACAGTCCCAAAAATAGGGACACATTTCAAATATCCATGTTATAAACTTAGAACATTGCTAGAATAAAAGGTTCTGTGTTACCATATACTTTTTGAAGAATATGAAGTCTGAAATTCAAATGCCTGTTATTTTTATTCATTTAGCATTTGTTAACCAGGAAAGACTGACTTGGAACAAAAAACAATTTTCAGCAGAGGCCCAGGGAGAAACACTGCAGACATATGTTTTTGTAAGATGGGAGGACTTGCAGACTCCACACACAAGGCACCCAAGCCAAGGTTCAAACCAGAGAACCTGTAGCTGTCAGGCAACAATGCTACCAGTGCACCATTGCACTACTGACTGTGTAAGGAAAAACAAACATACAGAAACCACAGATTTTATGAGGAACAGAACAAATATGAGGCAAAAATCTGCAAACATTTTTTACAAATGGTGGTGGGTAGGGAATTCAGGCCCTTGCCACTTGCATCCATGATACAGGGTTCAAGCCTGAGGTAATCTCTGCCAACCACCATGTGTTCTCTGGGGCATTTCACATGCACACACACACACACACACACACACACACACACACACACACACACACACACACACACACACACACATACACACACACCTTCTACCTCACCTGCATTAGTTCAGCAGTCTCTGTTCCCATCCACAGAACACAGAAGCAACTTCAGTGTCCTGAATTACTTCAGCAGTCTCCCTTCCTGCAGTAAATCCACATGCTCCTTAGCTCATGCAAGCTAACGTCTGGGTTTCCAGTCCTCCTTTCAGCCTGCTTATGATGCTGGTTTCCCCTGAGAGTAGGCTGGAAACCCCAGCTAGCTGACGATGCAGTCCGGTGTTGGTCTGCTCCGCGGTTGTCATCATCATATAGACTTCTGGGCTGCAGGGCAGGAATGCTATTCTCCCTTATCTGGACTGCCTGGCAGAGCAGTCTGGAGTTCTGAGAGAGTACGGAACTCCAAGCACAGCACGCATGAGTGGAGTTCCGGACTCATTCATTTTATTTTTATTTTTATGTTTTATTTCCCTTTTCTTCTTACATTTCTAGGTGGGGGGGGCTACAGTCCTGTAGTCCTATAACATGAGCTGCCCCTGAAAAGGACTCACAGACACAGGTCAACTACATATTTGTTTAAGGTTCCAGATATATGGACAGTGTGAGTATTCAGTTATATGCATTGAATACCGCTAGTTTTACAGGGTTTGTGTGTACATGCTAGTTTTGCATGGAATGCAGTCTGTCTGCATAGGTCTCAACTGTGGGCCTATCCACATGATGGCCAGAGGATTGGCTGTTATGTTTTGTCTGTTCACCACACAGGTCTTGTCTCTGCTATAGCAGTGGTGTTTTCTCTGTTGAGTGCTATCAGTACATGGCAACATCCATTTATATTTCTGACTATGTTGCAACCAATCCTGTAACACCAGCAACTTTCACAGTGTATAACAGCAATATTGCAAATATGGACCTGTGTTCCAGCCTCTGTCCTCCACCTATATACCAAGCTTTGTCCAAATGTCATGCAGTAAAGGGTTGTTAAGTAGTGGCTTATCATTATTTAGTGCTGGCATTCCCGCTATCATTCCACTGATGTTGTGAACTCCCACACAAATTGTGGGGAAGGATCCATACATATGAGGGCTACAGCTGGACAAAATGTGTGTGACCTTGTACAGTCCAGAGGTCAGTGTATGTAAAACACTGCTATATGCCCTTGTAAGACATTTTATGAGGGAGGGGTATGAATCATTTTTAACCTAGGCTGTTGCAACATGTGAGGGGTATCAGTAGTAAGACACATGAAGGTATATGGCTGTACATTTTCATACATTTCACCATGGGAACAGTGGTGGGCTAGAGCTTACTGTCTTAGAGACAGTTGTGTTTGTCAGTGTGATAGTGATGTGTTAAGTTAAGCATTGTTATGTAACAGATACATTTTCATTGTGACAACTTAATTCTTTCCCCCCTAGGGTTTGAGTACAGAGTGTAATTGGAGGCTGCTGTACTACATCTGTAATTAATAAGTGTTGATTGGTTCTTATCTTCAAGGCAAGTGTTTCCTTTACTATTGTACTAATTGAAGATCTTAGCTTGGACAGCAACATATGTTATGTTTTCAGATTACTATATCAAATGTTTTGTTTGAGAGTTGCATTACTCAGTTATTATGCATTTCAAACACCTAACTGCTATATGAAATGGCATATACAATTGAATTAATACACAAATAAACATTTATATGCATGCAAACGTGTGTGTGGTGTCATATCCTTTGACTTGTCTGTGGGTATATGTTTCATGCAATAATTGTCTTTTGTATGAAAGAATCAAGCACTGGCAATTTTAAAAGGTGGCAACTGTAGGAATACTGGCTGTTCAATATGCTGTTCATCCTCTAAATATACTCTTTTATACATATCTGTAAGTAGTAATATATGTATATGTGTATCTATGTGTTTATACATATATATACATATATATATATATATATATATGTGTGTGTGTGTGTGTGTGTGTGTGTGTGTGTGTGTGTGTGTGTGCGCGTGTGTGTGCATGTATCATTGGAATGTTTACTGCTTCCATATTGTACATTCCCTATGGTAGACAGACTGTTCTGCATGATATGTTATTGATATCACCCTGAAATCATACAGCTGAGGTGTATTACTGTTAACTTGTTGTGGCTATGTTGTGTAGGGTCCTGGGTATGAGACTTGCAAGTGTTGGTTATTGTGTTGCAAGGCAGATCTGTTCAGTTGGGAAGGAGAGGACGATATCAATAATTACAAGAGGTACTTATTTTGGGCCCCTTCACTCCCGTTAACAGTACCTTTGGTCAGATATTTTGCAGTTAGTGGTTCAGAGTGTGGATCCAAGGCGCAAACGCAATACACATTTATATATATATATATATATATATATATATATATATATATATATATATATATATATATATATTTTTTTTTTTTTGTTTCTTTATATATGTATATATATATATATGTATATATATATATATATATATATATATATATATATATATATATGTAAAGATATATATATATATATATATATATATATATATATATATATATATATATATATATATATATACATCTGCATATATAAATACATTTCCCCTACTGTTGAATGACTGTGCCAGATGATATGTTTGAGAAAACATCAAACTTATTTACATCTCAAATGGTTTAGTGGTAAATCACTTTGGTTATAGTGTGTAGGGTTCTGTGTTTGAAATGTGCAAGGGCTGATTATTTTGTTGTTGGGCAGAACAGGGGCTGTTGGAGACAGAGTGATTAAGGCACTTTAAAGCAGTTGTAAGTGGGTTTGTGTGGGTTTGCCTTGAGCTAAGCGACGCTTACGTGAGTTCAGCTTCGCTTACGCTCGCTTATGACCACTTGCGGCCACTTAAACCCGAGCTAATTTCAAATAAAGAAAATAAAAAATGGAGATAGGAAAGTGGTGAAATTGGGGCAAGCAGGGGGACCAACAAGAGGAGAAACAGGTAGGGATGTGCAGGACGGGTATAGGAAAGGACCATAGCTCTGCATTTCTTTGGCAGCAACAACTGCTTTCAATGTGGCCAATTTAGAATTTAAAGCCTCACACCCTACAGGGAGGTGTTTAGGCATCATACAATATGGATGATTGGTAGGGTTAGATTTGCGTGATGGGTACATGTCTCTGGGTGAAATGCAGAGCTACATATGGGACATAATTTTTTGTGGGCAGATGCCCTTTTTTAATGTGAGAATGGGATGTTAAGTAAGGATTATAGGTAAGTGTGGTGAGGGAGGTTTGGTAGGAGATGTTGCATTTGCAAACAGAAAAGACAGATAAGACAGCAGATGGGGGGTGTATGACACATGGGGGGGTAAACACCTTGACGGGGAGGGTGGTTGGGAATGCGAGTCTCATGAGCCCCACAGATGGTATAAGTGGCACTGTTGTCCCCACCCGATGGCAGTCACCAATACTCCTTCACAGCCCAGAAGGTGGCTGTGCTGGGGGCTGGGCTGGAGGGGCCACCTACCACTCTAGCTGTGCCAGTCTGCCCTCCACCTGGTGCAGGTGGTCATCCAGCTCCTTCTGGAGGACACTGCACACCATGCCACAGACCTTGTCCCGAGTGACAACATCCTCACCATGCCCACTTGCAGGGGGGGGGAGCCCCATTCCCTGAAGCATTTCTTCCCGAGGGTGGTGCAGGACCAGCAGATAAGGGAGGTCTAGGCTGGATCTGTGCTAGGACCCAGTGCCTTGACAAGGTGGGGTGGAGGAGGCAGATCCACTGGGATATTCCTTCCCATATGTGCTATGGTGCGGAAATTAGCAATGAATATTGGTTAGTCATGCACAACCCATTACAACATTAGTCAAAATAGCATGCATGGATATTCCCATTTACCCATAACAGTGCAGTTATAACAGTGCCATTACAAAGAGAACCCATGCATATATGGAATGGCATTCAGAGTTTCAACAGCATCCCAGTTAGTGGTATGTCAGGCATTCAATACAATGATTATTCAACAGGGAATATTATTATGCACACAGTTTAAGCAATGATAAGCCAAATGGAACAATGGTCCCAACAGTAGAGGTTTGTTTAGGAACATACCCATGTTGGTTTCAGTGTGTTGGTTGGATCAGTTGAGTGGTGGGGGAAGGGAACAGATTCAATTGACAACTGCTATCAAGTATATTTCTCAGTGCACTACTATTCACTACGCTACATTCTGACCATACTTACACTCTACCTAGGCCATGGGGCTGCTACAGCACACCAACAGCTGTAGATATCAACAGAGCAATTGTACCCTTATTTTAGTTATACACATCAGCCCTGTTTCTATACCAATTTCTTTACCTGTGTGCCCTGTGCAGATGAACTGTGTGCACATTACATTGTTGTTTCTACACATATTTCAGTTTCACATATTAGTTGCAGACCCTGGAGTGTGTATTGTGCCTTTCACATACATCTACTGTGATATTCTCTGTGTGCAGGTTTCCTGGCACCCGGGGAAACTATCTGTGACAGCGTGACACTTGAGGGGCTTGTCTGGGCCAGACTGCAGAGTGTGGATGTCTAGCATGTATCTGTTTGTAGGACTGAGGCTGATCAACACAGCAATTGTACACCTTTCATAGTTCTACACATCATGCTAGTATTTCTATTCAGATTTCTTTACCTGTGTGCCCTGTATGGAAAATGTATGTGTTGCAGTACATTACATTTTCTATTCAGATTGCAGTTTACAACTGTAGAACCAGACTGAGATGTTAGTGGCGATCCCAGCTTTTGAACCATGGTGTGTGTACAAAATTGAACTACAGGCCTAGTCCTTATCAGACTGAGCTACTGGGAAGGTGTTGTGTGTTACTTGTGACATTTCTATCTAGTACATATTTTTGTGCACAGTACTTTTATTATGAAATGTTGCATTATTTATTTCCCATTTTCAGTACATATTTTGCATACACAACAGACATTGGCGTCACTGTTTGTGAAATGTGCACATTACCTGGATTGCACATTTCACCATTTTCAATTACATACTGCAGTTTAGATTCCTGAGTACACAGTGTAGGTTTTAAGTCTGCACCTGTTAGCCTTATACATTTTTCAGTACATTCACAGCTACATACAGCTGAAATTGAAAGGCTAACACAGGACAATGCTTGCAGACAAACAAGTAAAATGTATTCTGATGGAAATATGTACTGTTGCTTTTTTCATTTATTTCACATGCCCATTCTAAAGTATGCAGATAAGCAGTGCTAAATCAGTTCACCTCAGTTAATGCATTCTGCAGGACATACACATTTCTATTTTTCAGGTACAAGTGAGATGACACACGCCAGTGTTTGGGATCACCTTTATTAGTTTTGACATACATATCTGCGTACAACTCAGAAATCCACAATTACTATACCTGCTTGATCTGCACAGGGGAATGCTTTTCATTTGTAAGTATTACACTAGCCCTGACATGGCACTTTGTTGGCAGGTTCACTCAAACACACACATACATATTCAAATATTCCTCTCCTACATATTGTACCTTGTTTCCTACTGACATCTGTATTACACAGCAGCTGGGAATACTCCATTGTAACACTGGCAGCCTGACACAGGCATTTATTCCTGACTTTTACAGCACAGTTATATATACAGGCAGTACTACCATTACTATAATTTTGATTTCTTACTGTTAATATTAGGGGGTATTCTGTAGTCACCATACTGCCGATGCAGCCGGGCCAGTCGTGGGCATGAGTCTCAGCATTCTGGGACCTCTCCACAGCAGCTGTATGGGGAGACATCACACATTAATCACACCTGCACAGTCACAAGTTGAACTTTTTTCATACTTAGAGATACATAAGACTGCATACTTACAGTCAGGTGGGACATCCTGCGCTCAGGATTCTTGGATCCACTGGTCCAAGAGTACACCCCTCCTCCACTTCAGGTCATTATGGTGGTGATGTACCAGCTCACCAGTCTGGGGTTTGCCAGTGGCACTGGTGAGATCACGTGCAAGCTGATCTCATGCCTCTGCTTTGTACTGCGAGCCCTGGTACTGAACCTACAGCATCCTGCCTTCATGTTTTTTTACTAGGAGCCCAACCATTATCCTGGAATCCTGGATGCCCCAACATTGCGCTCAGAAGTGAACACCTTCACCGACACAAGACATTTTGGTCCTGCTGTGAGCAATCCCAAATGGTTATGGCTGTATTCCCACATGTGCAGTTTAAATAGGGTAGTTTTCCTGCACTTTTTCTTCATTGGCCGGTTTTAATGTGCTGAACTATGCTTAGTTCCGCGCAAATCTGCATAGCAATGCTAACACCAGGTAAGCACAGCTGAAAGCTGGTAAGCAATGCTTACACTAGCAAAGCATTGCTTAAATCTATTTTTTATTAAATTTAAAAAGTACTTTTTACAGTTATATTTTACACATTCCCACCCCTACTGTGCTATAAGTGAGCCATATGATTGATATCTATCTTTCAATTTCCTTAAAAGTTTGTAATTAACTTGGCAAAGGAGGGATTCAAACTGAGCAGGTTCTACATGCTAAACCATGTCAGTACCACTATTCTACAACAGTTTGATGACATTTTGTATCACAGTAGCACTTGTCTATCATTTTCAGGATTTCAGCCAGACTAAGCATAGAGGCGAGCTGCACAAACAAGCAAACTTTGGATTTATTTGATGAAAAAAAAAATACATTTTTTGAATTTTTATTGCATTCCTCTTGCCCTGCTGCTTCCATGCATGTAGGGCAAGAGTGCATACATTCAGGGGGGGGGGGTACACTTGAAGGCTGCTGCCTTCTAGGTGTTTGTGTTTTGTTTTTTTTAGTGTCCGCGAACACTGAAATGTTAGCTACTTACATTTCAGTCTCGGTGGACACTGGTTTAGTGTAGAAAAACTGCAGGGAACCACCACGATGAGTATGAAACAGTTTATTTTAAAAATAAAGAACAAGCGCTTTCACGCACCACCATGGCCCGCTTCATCAGGTTACATCAATTAATTAAAATTCATCCTTTATATATCAAAATGCTCCCAATTAATCAATTCTATCATCAATTAGAGGAACTTGTTAAGTCATTTAAAGAGATATTATCAAAGTAGCATCAGGCTTAAATATGAAGGACATCTTTAACATACAGAGCATAGCGCTTTTTAAACCAGCCAAGAGCTTCCGTCAACATAAAACAAACACTGATTCAGGTTGCATATCTCAAACTATTAATCCATTCAAAAATTCATATCCAAAAATAAATTCATAAACCTGTCTTTTTTCTACAATACTTGTTATAAATGTAGCACTGGTGTTGTTAAAAAAAGTAAGTAAATCACCGATAATGTCATGGCGATATTTATATAATACATTATATCTAAATATCCATAAAATGTGTATTTTAATCATTATTTATAAATATATATATGCGTTAATAGTATATGAAATAAAATAAATAATCTAACTATGAACTTATAACTATATTAAATAAATAAATCTATAATGCTTGTTCATCAACTATATACAATAATAATATTATTTATGTAGTAAAACTAAAACTAATGGGTGGCCACGGTGGTGCAGTGGTTAGCATTGCCGCCTCACAGCAAGAGGTTCTCCGGTTCGATCCTCGGCTAGGGTGCCTTCTGTGCGGAGTCTGCATGTCCTCCCTGTGGTCGCGTGGGTTTCCTCCGGGTGCTCCGGTTTCCTCCCACATCCCAAAGACATGCTGCAGGTGGATTGGACACTCTAAATTGGCCCTAGGTGTGCGTGTGAGTGTGCCTTCTGTGGAAGGTACGCCGGGCTGGCAACTCGACACCGTAAAACTCCACTGCCATTCAATGTGCGGACAAGGTGATCCAGTGGTGGCGACCCTAAAAAGCCGAAAGAAGAAGAAGAAGTAAAACTAAAACTAATAGCTAAAAAGAGCAGAAGCTTCATCCATCTCCTAATAAAGCTGGTCGGATACTAACCGCTAGATTCAGACCAGGTTCAATATGAGACCTAAAGTTAAAAATCCATCTCAGCTCATGGAGTTCAAGAGACCCTACGATATCTCCTTCTCTCATATTATTATGTACAATCTGAATAACCCTAAACTTAAAATGGTGTTTGGGGAACTGCTGACAATGCTTAGCCAATGCGTTACTGGTGTTCTCCTTCCTTATGTCGTAGACATGATTGTATATGCGATGCCTAAGCCTTCTCGACGTCATACCTACATAGTAGGCATCACATAATACACAGGTGGCTAAATAGATAATATTTTTGGAATCACATGTCGCATAGAAAGTTGGTACAAATGTCATGTCTATTCCTGGTACTTCAAATGACTGAGTTTTTGATATATGGCTACACATGCTACATTTAGTGCACGGATAAGTTCCCTTCTTATATCGTGACCTAATATCTATGTGTCGAACATCCATTTTATCATTACAAAGTAGCCTTTTTAAATTCAAGCTATTATTAAATCTAAAAGTAGGTTCTCTACCTACTATCTGTGCTAGGGTTGGGTCAAGTAGAAGAATCTTCCAATTGTTCTTAACGACATCCATAATATGGTGTATATCATTTGTATATTTGATGCTAAAAGGCAAGCTTACTTCTTTACTCTTGAAATTGTTAGTAAAACCTCCTTTTTTAACATATGTATAGGTCCCAAGCGTTGATGATGTTAAATCATCAACTAGATCAACAGGATAACCTCTACTAATGAGACAACTCTTGGAAATCAACCAGAGTGTGTAAATCCTCCTGTTTACTGCATAGCCTAGAAATTCTAGTTATCTGCCCTTTTTATCACATTACGAAAAATGTAGCGAGGATGCATGCTGTCAAAATGAAGGATTGCATTCCTCCAGCATGGCTTCCTGTATAACGTTGTGGTAATGTTACTCTTGTCATCTTTAGTAAGGGTGATATCCAAGAAATTAACATAATTATATGAATGTTCAAAAGTAAATTTTAAAAAGGAAGTAGTGGATTCCATATAGGTAACAAACTCATACAATGAATCTAAATCGTTATTCCAAAATAAAAGGATGTCGTCCACAAAGCGCCTATACAAAATTACATTTTTAAATCTCTCATTGTTAAAAATAAATCTCCTTTCCCATTGATAAATAACTAAATTTGCATATGCATTTGCACAGGGAGTGCCCATGGCCACTCCCCATGTTTGTGCATATGTTTGATCACGAAAAAGAAAAATATTATTGTTTAGCACCATATCTAAAAGACTACAAACTAACATCTGATCAGCATTCTCTAGTGTTCCATTAGCATGTAGATATTCCCTAATGGCTTCCAAGCCAAAGTCATTTGGAATGCTTGTGAATAGATTCCTAATATCCAGTGTTACTAATAAAGTGTTACTCTGAATGTTATTACATAGGGAATCCTGTTCTAGGTCATGTAGCAACCCAAAAGAGTCCTTTAGAATTGTAGGTATTAGTTTAACCAAAGGGCCCTACTTTGTCTGTATAAAAATCGAAGCATTTTCAGTCACCCAATGCCTACCTGAAACTATTGGGCGTAAAGGGGGAGGTTGCACCCCTTTATGCATTTTTGGAAGGCCCTTGATTAAAGGTATCAGAGGGGAATCAATTATTAAAAAGTCATATAGACTCTTGTCTATACAGCGGCACATAAGAAGATCATAGAGGGTGTCATGCACCCCTCTTACTATAGAGCCTACTACTGTTTTATCTATGAGCTTATAAGCTACATCATTATTTAGCATATTCTGCATTAGCTCAATATAGAAGGAGGTATCCATTGCAACTACCCCTCCTCCTTTATCAGCAGGTTTAAATGTGATTTCGCTGTTATTACGGAAATTGTCAAGACAACATTTCAAATTGGCATTCATATTAACATATATTCCTTTATGCTTTTTCTCTTTATAATACATATAAAAATCTTGCTCACAAGAGCGTACAAAACAGTCAACCATGTTATGCAAAGGAGGTATAAATAAACTTTTTCTTTTGCATACATGGGATATATGTGGAGGGTCTTTATGCGAGGAATCAAAAAACAGTACCTTAAGTGAAAGTGTCCTGGCAAAAAGACGAAGCGCTATAAGCATTTCTGAAAGTTTGCTTCCACTGGAAGGAATAAAGGAAAGACCTTTATTAAGCAGTATCTGTTCATCCGCTGTAAATTCAAAAGATGTAAGATTGAAAAACAAAGTATTCAATTCCTGGTCTTTCGCCGTGCTTCCGGTACCTCGCCCGAAAATTTCCTCTTCCCTCGGCCTCGGCTCACAGAACGCATAGGTGCCCTGGTTTTGTATGGAAGCAGGAGGTTTAAAGGAGGGATGCCAGTAGCTGTGGCAGACGTTATAACATTACTTGATTTCGGTCTCGCTCCCAGTGCATCATTAGCTTTTAATCCCTGCTGATTACAGGGTAATGAGACATTGGAGGGAAATATTTCATCATTGTGAGTATCACCCAAGGATTCCTTTCTGGAGGGAGACTCATTTGGTATCTCAACATGTTCAATATGCTCAGTGCTAAGGTTCATTGGGGGAGTAATATCATTGGCTGTCGGTTCAACCTAATTCCTATTGAACCTCGACCAAACAAAAATCTGGCCCAGCTGGAAATCTTGGTAGTCTCGTTTTAATTTCTTTAGTTTTATTTGTTCAAGTTTGTTGCTATATAAGGCAACCTGCCTAAGCATGTTATTAAGCTTAGAGATATATAGGTCACCTTTATATTTATGTAATAGATTCTTATGCTCATCCTCCACTTTAGCAACAAGACCCAATTCAATGGGAGTAAAATATTCAATTAATAAATTAATATACTTGGTACCAAAATCAATATTTAGTTGTTGCCATCTACGCAACAAGTCCGGATGGCTATCACCATAGCTTGGCATACACAATACCCGCATACCGCGGGGAACTACTTTAAAATGAAGACAAGCCTCCAGGTGTCTTCTCTGCCATATAAGCCGGTGAAGTTTATATAAGTCATTCTCTAGGAGTCTTAGAGAGCTATAATAATCTTGTAAATTCTCAACATTATTGGAAACAATAGGTAGAGTATAGAGATGAAAGTCTAGACTAAGCAGAGGATTCTCCTGCTGGTGAAAAAGGTTATTCCAGTCCTCAGTACCGCCCGTACTTGCCGGATTATAATCAAGCTCAATGTTTATAGAATCCATCGTGTGCTGGCCAAGAATGCAAACAAAAACCAGGAATAATAGCAGCAGACCAAAGATGACCATCCAAAGGTTCCTTCCAACGCCAAAAGACAAATGTAGAAAAACTGCAGGGAACCACCACGATGAGTATGAAACAGTTTATTTTAAAAATAAAGAACAAGCGCTTTCACGCACCACCATGGCGTGCTTCATCAGGTTACATCAATTAATTAAAATTCATCCTTTATATATCAAAATGCTCCCAATTAATCAATTCTATCATCAATTAGAGGAACTTATTAAGTCATTTAAAGAGATATTATCAAAGTAGCGTCAGGCTTAAATATGAAGGACATCTTTAACATACAGAGCATAGCACTTTTTAAACCAGCCAAGAGCTTCCGTCAACATAAAACAAACACTGATTCAGGTTGCATATCTCAAACTATTAATCCATTCAAAAATTCATATCCAAAAATAAATTCATAAACCTGTCTTTTTTCTACAATACTTGTTATAAATGTAGCACTGGTGTTGTTAAAAAAAAGTAAGTAAATCACCGATAATGTCATGGCGATATTTATATAATACATTATATCTAAATATCCATAAAATGTGTATTTTAATCATTATTTATAAAGATATATATGCGTTAATAGTATATGAAATAAAATAAATAATCTAACTATGAACTTATAACTATATTAAGTAAATAAATCTATAATGCTTGTTCATCAACTATATACAATAATAATATTATTTATGTAGTATGGACACTGGTTTAGTATATACATTGACACTCATCTGTGTCACAAAGTGCCATACGGCACTTTCAAAGCAAAGGGGGTGTGTTAAATGTGCCAGCACTGCTGACACATGCCCCCTGTGCTCATTCCTGGTTTGTGTCCATTTAGATTACATAGTAGCATGCCTTCATGCATATGCAAGGCATGCTGCTATTTTAAATGGACAAACCACTCCATGCAAGTATATTCTTATTCTTGCATGGAGTTTCGTGAATCCTGGGGTATATATATATATATATATATATATATATATATATATATATATATATATATATATATATATAATCTCCACTGGGTTTAGCCTCCATTTACCTGTTGTGCATTTTCTGAGCAAGACACTGACCATGTTATGTAATATATGTTGCATACATGTCAATTGGAGCACCTCACTGGCCCTCTGCAAGAGGCAACCAGATGATTGGATGTTGCAATTAACTCTCACCCTGAGATTCACTCATGTGGCATCAGTTGATAGATGGCCTGCTGACAAATGGTAGGAAACATAATACCACTGTAACCACATTCCCTATTTTTCTCATCTCTCCACGGACAAAATCCTGATACACACCTAGGAACACCTGCACCTATACACCCCAGTACTGAGAAATGTGTCACTGTGCATTACTGAGAATAACAGTGTCTGTTTGTAAACCTGTAGTTGATAATACCCTGAGGGCCTCCTCACCCACTACACCCCCCATTGCCATAGCTAGAAATGGCTGCTGCTGTAATGGACATTACATGCACCTTGTTACACTTTTCACCCTATGGGCTACCTGGAGCTTGCAGTACCAGCACAACACTGTTGTACAAATGGGTAAATAAGCATGGGTTACCCTCAGAGTCTTGACAAGTGTGTGTATGTGTGCATGTGTGTATATTTGTAGGATATAGCATTCTGAGGCCACATTCTCCTAATACAATGCACCTTGCCATACAGTATAAGGGATAGTGATGTTGCTGACCAAAGGAGAGCCATGACAAACCATCACTCTACAATCCCTGTGGCATGTGCAATAGATGCATATCCCTGTAGTACCAGTCTTGAGATAGACTACGGGTTGTATTGCAGTCCTGGTCAATGTGTGATAGTGGGTATGTCAGAGTATTATCATAGGTTTCAGTGAGTAAAATATCCAATGTGGGGTGTGGTTGCTGGGAATACTGTGTTTACACCATGGTACCCCCAGTATATGTCCCAAGGTCCACTGTATGGGAACCATGGTCACCATCAACCATACAGGTAACTGATTACACTATCCATCCCAATGATTCATGTGTTGTGTGCAAATTTCTAACAGAATGGACTCACTGACAAGGTAGTTAACACTGATAAACTGAGGTCTCTCAGATGTGATTATGACTGTTATGTGTTTGTCAATGTGTATATGACAGTATGTCACACTATGTATTGTTCATAAACAACCAGTACATCCCCCATTACCATACTGTACAAGGCCTAGTGATGTTCCTCACTTAACAAGTAACCTGGGACACACCTCATCATAAAATGTGTGTGGTGTGTGCAATTAAGGCCACACACATTAGTAGCAATAAGTACCTTGGTAGGGATTCTACTCTTAGTGTTTCCAAGTAAGAGAGTGTGTGTGTGTGTGTGTGTGTGTGTGTGTGTGTGTGTGTGTGTGTGTGTGTGTGTGTGTGTGTATGTGAAGGGATCTACTTCAGTCTGCAGAAAATACATGTCCCAGGAGGTCATCTGTCCGAGAATTGACAAGCAAATGCTAACATTTCAGATGTATCATCTTGTGGAAATTCATTCCATCAAAACTAGTAGTAGATGTGTAAATACCCACTTCCCCACTGTATAGCTGTACAGCAATGCTGGGGGTGTATATATAGTTGGGTGTGGATCTTGTGGACACAGCCACCATCACTGGGGTTATTTTTGTGTGCATCCCCCTGCTTAGTCAGCTGTATTACTGTACAGTTCATGTTAACAGGTTAAGTAGTTGTCAATCACACTATCTGTGTTTCTACATCACCCCACACCCTCCAAAGGGTAGGGCTGTGCCACCCAGCACACCTATGTTAATCAAGTCAAGGATTGCACTACATTGGGGAAGGGGACATATACCCTGCCAGTACCATCAATGACATTAAACTAGCAGACTGATCGTTTCCTGATGTGATGTTGTGCCTATTCTGTCTTGGTGTAGTTACATAGGCTAAAATGGGTTCCCTGCAATAGTACATACATCCATGTGTACAGTATTCTCTGTGTATTGCATCAACACCAAAGCCTCTGTGTGTGTGTGTGTGTGTGTGTGTGTGTGTGTGTGTGTGTGTGTGTGTGTGTGTGTGTGTGTGTGTGTGTGTGTTATACCCAAACATGTGGGGTGTACCACCCAGTACACTTACCATTGTCCAGTGTAGAAGGGCTGCTGACATCAGCCACCATGCACTCATCTGTATACACCCCTCAGACCTATCAGCTATGCAGCACATGCAGTAACTGTTATACAGACCTGTGACTTGTGTTCAGCTGTACTCAGGATATGGCACAGTCAAGGTATCACCACAGTGCCATACCCCTTGCAGGAAACAACAGCTGACCAACATCCTGCTGACACATAGACACCTACAACACAAAAGGAATACATTATGGAGACCACAATTAGTCAGTGTTAATAACAGCTATACTGCATCATGGCTGGACAGCTACACATCCTGACATGTAAGCATTAAACATTAGTGCTGAAAACATGCTACACAGCATTACATTGGTACACCTTAGTACATTCACCCTGTGCATCAGAACCATATTAGCCTGTCCTTGCATCGATGTTATGGATGACAGGGATATGGTACAGGTATCATCATATTCACTGGGTATGTTGTGGGTTTGCCAGAGACATAGGCTGAGCCATTTGATTGACATCATGTGGGTGTGTTTGGGGGTTTCATTATTATTTGGGCTGTGCAGATGTGGTGTGTGCAGGTATGGGGTTGCCCTAGCTGTGTTGGTGATGTGTGTGTATGCATGCATACAGTTCTGCCATGTGGCTGCTCTATACAGGGGTTTGTTGGACAGCTGCAGACCGTACCTGGCAAGGTGTGCAGGTCACCGTCTCTGGCCACAAACATGAGAACTGTGCCTGCCAGAGGTTCCATGGGCACTATCAGGTACAAGGTCATGTATGGTACTCTCCCCTGAAGATGACAAATGTCTGCTGGATCCGGGTCCCTCCTGGGACCAGCCAGGGCCACATGCACATGGTCTGCCATGTTGTGTTGTGGACAGCACCCCCTTGCAGTGCTGGTGCTGGTACTGTCACTACGGCAGCAGCTATGACTTGTTGCACATCCACATCCACCTCCACCTGCTGGTGCTGCTGACCTACATCCACATGGCTCTCACACTACTCCCACCATATACGCAAGCACAGTCATTGCATGGTCAAGGATTCCCACAATCTCACCCAACCTTCTATCCAGAACCTCTGCAAAATAACAGTGGGCACCTGCAAGATCATGGATATTGTCTATAACAGCAGAATGGGTAGCACTCTGCAGCCACAGACCCTGTCTGGTATAATGTTCCATACATGCCTGTGCCTCCATGACAGCCTGAAACATGCATCTGGTGACACCTGCTGTGGCATTTCTGCCAGGTGCATGACCAGCAACACTCCTATAAGTGCCCCTGTACATCTGCTTGTGTGGTACCTCATTGGTCATCTGGCTATGGCTGCTGTGTCCAGACACACTTGCCATAGTCACCACACTGTCCTGTCCCATGCCACTACCTGCCAACTGTCCCTCACCTATGGCCACTGGTGATGGGGTATGTATAGGCAATTTGACTGTGTGCAGGGATGAGGTGGATAACACTGGGATGTCAACCAATGGCACATCTTCAGCCCCTGACAGGCCTGCCTGTGCCTCACCATACCTGTCATCATTGTCAGAGTCTGCATGGACACTAACATCAGTTTGCCTGCAGGAGGGACCCTGACCCACCTCGCACCTGTGAGGGGAAAACAAGAAATGCTCTTTAAGACCTGTATGTCATTGTGTAACTGTACACACACTCACACACACACACACACACACACACACACACACACACACACACACACACACACACACACACACACTTACAGTTGAGGTTGCACAAAGATATTACACACAGACCTCTCATTACCCAACTGTCAACATGCATGACATATGGCACTCAACAGCATGCACTGCAGCTATAGTCAATCCCTGTTACCAACATTATACATCTCTGTGATGCATGAGTTGTGTTTGTAGGTTATGCCCCTTCCCCTGGAATACACAGCACCCATGTACACAGTATTGCTGTGCACATGTTCAGCACCCTGGCATGTACTGTGCACCATACCTCACAGGTGTAAATGCCATTGCTGAATGTCTATATGTGTGTCAATTATGTTTGCTCTGCTGCTCACATCCCCTATGTGTTTGTCCGAGGCATACCTGGGGTGATATGAGGACAGATGTCAATCGTGAATGCCCGATGTCTGCTTTGCAGATCTCATTATCAGCGGTGCATGTATGGGGACCTGCGGTGGTGCAGCGGTTAGCATTTCCACCTCACAGCAAGAGGCTCTCCAGTTTGATCCTTGGCTGGAGTGCCTTCTGTGCGGAGTCTGCATGTCCTCCCTGTGATCACGTGGGTTTCCTCCGGGTGCTCCAGTTTCCTCCCACATCCCAAAGACATGCTGTAGGTGGATTGGGCACTCTAAATTGGCCCTAGGCATGAGTGTGTGCATGTGTGTACCTTCTGTGGAAGGTTGGGCGCTGAGCTGGCAACTCAACAAAGTAAAACTCCACTGCCAATCATGAGCGGACAAGGTGATCCAGTGTGGTGACCCCTAACTGGGAAAAGCTGAAAGAAGAAGAAGATCATCAACGGTGCATGTATGTGCAATAAAATACAATTACACTGACAACCTTCAAAGCTTACTGTGGCTATGAGGAGTGTACACACCCTTATTGAAATGGCACCCTCTTCCCTGATATGCCATGGGGCCAAAATACTGCATATGTTAACATTACACAAACCTGATATGTGACATATGACCTGTGCAATCAAATGCAGTATCAAACAAATGTGTTAGTTGTGCAGATGCTGATTGAGATGCATACAATACGTGGGTGCATAAGTGTGCACACCCTTAACATGATGGATTGTTGCATCAACTGTTAAGTGTACTACAGCAGTCACTATTCCTGGAAGGGGTATACTAGCATGACCCATCTGCACTTGCCAGTATTTGGTCACTCCGCCCTACAAATGTCCCCCAACTTTGTCATATTGTATGGTCAACTCATGTGCACAGCCCTTGGAGGTCATACAGTGCCTTTACTATTGCTTTGGAGTCAGGTTTATGTCTGCCACAATTCATGACCTTGACTGTGTGCAGATACAGCCATTCTTAGCTAGCTTTGGATGTCTACTTCAGTGGACTGTCGTGTTTCAGGATGACACCCCTTCCCATACTCAGCCTTTTTGCAGATGCATGACAACTATGGGCCACACATGACTGTCATTTTGCAGTGTCCCAAATTCAGAACACCATGTGTACTGGCCTTGTCCCTGCTAATGATCGGCAAACATACAGGTGAACACTGGCACCAGCAAGGTACAAATGGGGATGGTGGGCCTGAGGTGGAGTGAGGTGTTGCTTGTGCAGCACATGTATCTTTATTTGTACTGCCTGTGGATTTCAAACTTGGCATGTGTTGCAATGTGTAATGGTGTACCAAGACCAAGTTTGAAATCCACATGTATCTTTATTAGTACTGCCTGTGGATTTCAAACTTGGTCTTGGTACACCATTACACATTGCAACACATGCCTTTGGGGGACTTTTGATGTTATGCATATGCTACCTGTAGAGAGCCCTGGATGATGTTTCCTGTGGAACAACTTTCCCATCTGATTACTCTAACCTGTAGGCCACGCTCATGCAGAGTCCAGGCAATTGTTGACACAGGTACTGCACAGCCAGTACTTGATAGACATTCCTGCAACTCCCTCAGTGTTGTGGCATGTTTCTAGGCAGCCTCCATGACCAGTTTGCAACATGTGTCGTAGTCTGTCTTGGATGGCCATCTGATTATTTTCTACATCAATGTTGTCCCATACTTCGTCGTTACATACATGACTGTCTGCACTGTTTGCCATGGTATATGCAATGGTGAGGTAAGGTCACATCTCCCACTCTTGAGTGCTACCTGTTAGATATGGGATCTCATTCCATAGTTTGCAAGATGTGTGCAAGCCATGGCTGCCTCTGTTGCATGTGAATGGGCAAATTTCATGGACATACATCTTGGACAGCAGACCATTTCTTGGTGTGACATTGAGGACCTGTACTTGATGGAAGATGAATACTCATGAAGAGTGAATTCTGTCAGTACCTCAATAGCTGCTTCCACAATATGTTATTTGTAGTGTGTGCACACATATGCTCCCAGTGTTTGTTAAGGTATGTATTACCCATATTTGCTGTCCTAACATAGGATTCCATATTACACATTCATTGCTCATGTTAGGATCACATTACAGGTTGCAAGGGTTGTGGAATGTGGTATTGTATTATGCCGTTGTGTAGATCTATAACAGTTGCCATTGTAATAGTGGTATATACACTGTTGTAGCCACTGTATAAGGGTAATGTTTCAGACATGTTC
>NC_056725.1:1618974361-1618976861 GCF_019279795.1 Protopterus annectens | reverse complement strand
TAGAAGTGGGACACAGGCCCAAAAATAAGAACAATTTTTAAATATTGCTCTTATAAACTTAGAAAGGTAATAGACTAGTGGTAGGTCTTGCATTAGTATGAATTTTCTGAGGGTATGAAATCTGAAACTCAAATGTCTGCCATTATTTTCTAACCTCAGTATTTAATGATTTTCCACTAATTTGCCAGAAAACCACACTTTTATGAAAAATGGACCAAAAATGTGAAGCAAAAATATAAAATTGCCACACAGTACAGATGGGAACCTGTCAAAGAAGTGACACCTTTTTCATATTAGTACTGTTAACTTGAGTAGCTGACAAAATAAGAGCATCTACATGCATTTCTGAAATAAAAGTAATCTATAACTCTGATCATTACAGTTATTTATAAAATTGTAAAACCTCCATGTTTTCTTCCAAAATTGCCATTTTGCAGAGGGATTATTAGAGGGAGAGCAAAATTTTGAGCCAAAATTGGGGACAGTTGAGAGGTTTGGATATTCCTAATTCTATAAAGCAATTTATTTGTATGTACCTCTCAACCTCTTAATGCAGGAAATCTGGGCAAGGCCAAATATATTGGGGGAACATACAAATAGTACTAAAAATTGCTCTTGTATAACTCAAAGACAGCTTCTAGAAAAACAGGTCTTGCTTTAGCATGCATTTTTCTGAAGGTTATGTCATCTGAAACTCAATGTCTGTCATTATTTAGTGACTTCATTCCTAAATGATTTGCCAGAAAATCACAAATTTTATGAGGAACAAACCAAAAATAAGAAGCAAAAAGCTGGACAGTTGAGAGGTATAGATCAGCCGGGGATGTCTTTGAGTTAGCTGCCCTTCACCCCTAACAAAATCATGGTCGAATGGAGCCTCCCCCCTGCAGCCATTCCAAAGTCTCATTCCTTGGTTATTTCACCCCCATTTACCATAAACACTATAATGTGCATACTGCTTCACTTCTGTGATGATTTGGATTTCATTTGAAAGTTTTATTTTGCATTTTACAGCACAAACACTAATATATGTCTGCTAAACAAAGCAATGCAGTCTCACAATGAAAACAGGCTTAGCAATAAAACCTCTCTGCTCTTGAAACTCACATTCATTGAAACAGCATTAAAACCCACATTCAAAGAAAATGTATTTTGCCAGTGGCAGATAAAGATTAACTTTGAGCTGTTTTCAAATCATAGGCCCCTTGAACATGAAACATAGACATGCTCTTTGATACACCCTCCTGATTATATTACATTACATTCCTTGTACAATACAATACAGTTGTTAGAGGGCATTTTTTATTTATTGTTTTGAACACTTTTGCAGTAAACGAAACAAAATGCATACACCAATAATGACAAAACTTCCCAATTCAGAACATTTCCATCATAAAGTCTACTCAAACTTCTACAGTCCACCAGCATCAGTAAATATGCACAATTTCTGAAGTAAAAGTCATTTAAATTTCACATTAAAAAAAATCTGTAACTAATGAAGAGGTTGATGCTAGCAAACAACTTTATATGTCATTGTTTCAAATAAAGTGTCTGTTGCCCTTGAGGAATAAATTGCCTATGTTGCATTAAGAAAATGATAAGCTATCAATATCACAATAGGGAATGGATGGCAAACTGATAACAGGTTCATAGTTACTAGGTATCTTCACCAAAAAGGTCTGCAGCATCCACCCCATTTACAACATAGTACAGTAAGAGCAATGCATTTACCTACTGTGGGAGTAGAACCTACAGCCTTCTTCATCAAAAGCAAGTACACTACCTGTTGTGCTATTAACAATACAAGCCAACTCAGCATAAGCAGCACTAAACTTTTGTTCCCCTGCAGCTCTCAGCTCCTTGTAAAATCTACTCGACACTCAGCTGTATCTCTGAACTTTGCATAACAAGAAATCTGGAAAAAGCCAACATTCATTTGGGGGGATCCCAAAATCCAGGGACACATTTTAAACATTGCTTGTATAATGCTGGAAAGTTGCTAGAATAAAATGCTCTGTTACCACCATATATTTCACTGCCAAGTCTTAAACCCAGGACCCTGTGCAAAACAGTCAGAGCAACATACCACTATGCCAAATCAGCTGTCTTGTGAAAGAGCGGAAGACAAACTTAAATGGCTACCATTTAGTGAATTCAGTTCTTACCATAGCTGTCAACCTCTTAGCACAAAACACCTGAACAAAGTCAATAATTAGGGAATACAGCCCCCAAACATATTCAGCAAATTCAGTTTTCACCATAGCTTTCAACCTTAGCACAAAAAACCTGGACAAAGCTAATAATGGGGGGATACAGTCCCAACAATAGGGACACATTTCAAATACCCATGTTATAAACTTAGAACATTGCTAGAATAAAAGGTTCTGTGTTACCATATACTTTCTGAAGAATATGAAGTCTGAAATTCAAATGCCGTTATTTTTATTTATTTAGCATTTGTTAGTCAGGAAAGACTGTCTTGGAACCAAAGCCAATTTTC
>NC_056725.1:1618944361-1618969361 GCF_019279795.1 Protopterus annectens | reverse complement strand
ACATTCTGACCTCACTTACACTCTACCTGGGCCATGGGGCTGCTACAACACACCAACAGCTGTAGATATCAACAGAGCAATTGTACCCTTATTTTAGTTATACACATCAACCCTGTTTCTATACCAATTTCTTTACCTGTGTGCCCTGTGTAGTTGTACTGTGTGTACATTACATTGCTGTTTCTACACATACTTCAGTTTCACATATTAGTTGCAGGCCCTGGAGTGTGTGTTGTGCCTTTCACATACATCTACTGTGATATTCTCTGTGTGCAGGTTTCTTGGCACCTGGGGAAACTATCTGTGACAGCATGACACTTGAGGGGCTTGTCTGGGCCAGACTGCAGAGTGTGGATGTCTAGCATGTATCTATTTGCAGGACTGAGGCTGATCAACACAGCAATTGTACACCTTTCATAGTTCTACACATCATGCTACTATTTCTATTCAGATTTCTTTACCTGTATGCCCTGTATGGAAAATGTATGTGTTGCAGTACATTACATTTTCTATTCAGACTGCAGTTTACAATTGTAGAACCAGACTGAGATGTTAGTGGCAGTCCCTGCTTTCAAACCATGGTGTGTGTACAAAATTGAACTACAGGCCTAGTCTTTATCAGACTGAGCAACTGGGAGGGTGTTGTGTGTTACTTGTGACATTTCTCTCTAATACATATTTTTGTGCACAGTACTTTTATTATGACATGTTGCATTATTTATTTCCCATTTTCAGTACATATTTTGCATACACAACAGACATTGGTGTCACTGTTTTTGAAACATGCCCATTACCTGGATTGCACATTTGACTGTTTTCAATTACATATTGCAATTTAGATTCCTGAGTACACAGTGTAGGTTTTAAGTCTGCACCTGTTAGCCTTTTATATTTTTTCAGTACATTCACAGCTACATACAGCTGAAATTGAAAGGTTAACACAGGACAATGCTGGCAGACAAACAAGTAAAACATATTCTGATGAAAATATGTACTGTTGCTTTTTTCATTTATTTCACATGCCCATTCTAAAGTATAAATGATATGAGTGATAGGCAGGTGGTGCATAGGGGTACTTTTAAAGACACATGAGTGGTAGTGAGATACCATTATAGTGCCAACATGAGTAAAATATAAAACATGACAGAGTGTGTACAGGTAATTGAAAAGGTGAGACAGAGGCTATAGAGTGGTGTGGTCAGAAGAATTCAATGTAGTGTTAGAATTCAGCATAGATGAGTTACATGGGAGGGCAGAGTTTGATGTGAAATGCCCCAAGGTTTTAAGGAAATGTAAGAAACAAAAGTGCTAGGTGCTTGAACAGAAAATGGTTGTAGTGAAAAGTTTCACATTTAGCAGACAGAAAGATATGCAAGCACGTAGTTTGGGTATGATGCTAAAGTGTCAAAAAAGTTTATGTGAGGTAGAGACTATTGATAAATATGAAAGAGTAGCGTTTAATGAATCCATGGCTGGAATGTTATGGAAAAGGGGTAGGGGTGGATTGGAAAGGTGTAGATAGAATCCAGGTAAGTGGAGAGCCACTGATCAGATGGAATGGTTGCAAAAAGAGGAAGGTAGCTCAAAGGAAGAATCATAAAATGAATTGGTAGGAATTAAGAAGTTGGATGGTGTCAAGGCTGCTTAGATGGTGGGCATGGGATATATAGGATGTAAGAATAGATGGTGTCAGGACCAGACATGGGAAATAGGGATGGAATTAATGCAGGAACATACTGACGTGAATGAAGAGAAGGAGGAGCAATTATAGAAGGAATAGTGAGTAGGCTGAACAGCATCAGATAGCTGCCAAAAGAGTATAAGGTGGAGAAAGCACAAATACAGGCACATGTGGAGAGGAAGTGAGGAAAATGGAGAAATAATGGGGAAGATGATATGAAGTTGATAGAGTACAAGCTCAGCAATACAAAAACAGAGTATGCCAGGCAGGAGTCGAGACACGGAGATACAGTAGCATTACAAGGAATAAAGTACAAAGAACTTTTGGGATCTTCTATGATAATTTCTATACACTGAAAGAATTAGATGTGAGGAAGTTTGAAAAGTGGGAAGTACTGGAACTCAAGGAGTAAGACAAGAAAGAAATGAGGCAAGAATAGGATAGGTGATAGTACTGATAAGGCATATGAACACAGGTAGAGCAGGATTCAAGATGGTTTCCCAACAGATTATTAAAAATTGGTGGTGATACATGCAAGGAAGTATTTGGCAAATCAGTTTAATTCCATAAGGGAAGAGGGATAAGTGCCAGAATCAGTGTGGCTTATGGCGATGGCAATATTATAGCCAGAAAAAGATGGAAGGAAGGTCTAGCAAATTATAAACCAATTTCATTATACAACAATGATGCAAAAAATATGGCTAGGATATACATATCTAGATTTTATAAGCAGTAACTGAAGTAAGTGGCGGAATTGCAATTAGGTTTTTTGAAAGTTATGTCATCCATAGATTATTGGAGACTGTTGTTAAATGTTATGAGCTGGTGTGAGATGGAAAAGATAAAATGGTCAGTACTGATTCTTATGGACATAAAACAGGTTTTTGATTCAATACATTTGGACTTTATGATGATATCTTTGCAGTAAATATTAGGAGAATGAAAGGCTCTATAGAGTATTAGAGCCTTACATAAGAAGCTAAATGTTCATTTAGGGGAAATGGATGCCTGTCAGATAAAATGAGATAGGGAAGAGGAACAAGGCAGAGATGTCTACTGTCCCTATGGAGTTTTGTTCTTATCGTGCAGAAATTAGTACAGAGAATAAATAGACAGACAGTTGGGAAGCAAGAGGTGAAAAGATTAGTTCAGACTTGTTTGAGGATGACTGAATGCCATTATTGAAATATATTGAGTGGATGTTTTCTCAGGTGCTCCAGATCTTGAAAGAGTTCAAAAAGGAATCAGGTCTATGGTATGATCCTAAGAAATCATTAGTACTAGGGATAAATTGAGTGGTACAATGCTCATTAGCTTTGTTTTGGACAATTATGGAAATATTTAGGGGTTAAAGTATTTCCATTGTTGTAGAGCTCAACAGAAAAAGAAACTGAGATGAGTTAATAGACATGTAAAAGGGAATGCAGGACAAAAAGACCAGTATGGTGAACACAATGAGTGGGATAGCAGAAGCAGTAAGAGTGATGGTGCTATCCTTTGGTAGTTATACTAAGATGTGCATATGAAAACACTGATGTATGGGTAAGAGAAAAAAAATGGAATTTGTGTGTAATGTATTCTTTTGGAGAATAAGTAGGACAGATAAGAAATGAGTGAGTGCCCAAAAGTGATAAGAGAATGGGGCATGCATGAATGTTAAGAGGAATGTTGTGGCAGTGAATGATACTCAAAGACTGAGATGTTTGGAAAATAATAAGGTTAGGCTGGGAGGATATTAAAAAGAGAGGGGAAATAATGTTTTTAGAAAAAAATGAAACAGGAAAAGGAAGTTTATGAAACGGGTAAGACTAAAAGAATAAAAATGAACTAGAATTAAGGATGTATAGAGGGAGAAGCTGCAACAAGTATTTGGTAGTTTGTTGAGTGAGTTGGATGAAAAAGGGTTGAGATAAACAGAACAATTTTGGAAAAGGATCAAATAAAACACTGTCCCTGGCTATCATTAAACACAAAATAACTTGTGCATAAAAGTGGAAAAACATGGAAAATCTGGCAACAAAAACAAACCTAACAATACCTTCAAAGCTTTAGATACCCACATAACCTTACCAAAAATATTTTTTTTATTTAATATTTGTTTACTGGGAAAGTCCAACTGGGACAGAGGCCATTTTCAGAGGAGACCTAGGGAGAAATTCTCCATGTGTTGGAATGTGGGAGGAAATCAGAGCAAACCCATGCAAATGCAGGGAGGGCATGCATGCGCTGCACAGAAGGTATCCCAGTCAAGAATAGAACTGGAGAACCTCTTGCTGTGAGGCAACAATGTTAACCACTGCACCACTGAGCTGTCCAAATGAAAAGTCAAAAATGAAAACAAGAAATACTCCCTTGAATTTAATATCCACTACCTTAGCTGTTAATAACCTCCCTGGCAACTTTCTGAAAATGGCTGCTGATGCTATATAGCTTACTCCATCTCTACCCTCATAAACAGATCTATCAAGGAACCATACATCCTTGCCTTTAGAAGAAATGCTACATCCCACCAGTTCACAAAGGTGGCACCAACAGTAGGCAAATAGCCATACTCTATCTTTTGTCTAATGATCTTGAAAAATGTGTCTAATCTCAGTTACTTTAACACATGGTAGACAACTTCTTCTCCCCCACTCAGTTTGGCTTCAGACCACACCACTGCACAGCAACTGCTTTTCTAAACTTTACTGATGCTATCAACCAAAATAAGAGCTCAAATAGTATTGTGTCAGCATTATTTCTAGATTTATCCAATGCCTTTGACTCAGTCTCCCACATTAAGCAGCTAAATCAATTCATAGGTACTGGAATGTCACATTCCACCTGTTCCTGGTTTTAAAGCTGCCCATCCAAAAAATTACAAGCAGTTAAATGGCAATCAACCTATTCTGCCTTCTTGACAGTCTCTGTTACACTTTCTCAAGACTCCATACTTGGTTCACTCTTTTTTTAACAACAGCTTATACTCTGCCTCTAAACACTCCAAATATATTCATAGGTTCATACTAGGCTATCTGCCCTAGGGCATTTACAAGTCTAGCCAGAGTGTGTTTGGCTTTTGCCACCCCTTGGAATGAGTTTACTGTGCCCTTTTTAAGGTTATGTTTACTCTGCCTATGTCTAGTAGTGACACAGAAGTGATCCCCGGGGTAAACCTACGATCTCCCATCCACTCGTCAAGATTTTTCTTGAAGTGAGTCAGTGAGGGGCTCTGCCTAACATGAACTGAGATTCTATTCCAGAGTGAAGGGAGCCTCTGGGTTATGAATCTGTCCCTCCAGCAAGTCCTATTATTTCTGTGCTGAGGTTCAAGTCACTCGATCGCTTAGCTCTAAGGGATTTGGATTTTCTGAGGTGGAGCATGTCTATTAATTCAGGGTTGGACATGGCTTTGTACGTCAGGCATAGATCGCCTCTGAGTAGGCAGTATGCAACTGAGTAGAGCTGGGGTTTCTTTAGACAAGCAGCATATGGCATCTGTTTGAGTCCCCTGATCCTCTTAGTGAGGTACTTTTGGGGTCGTTCTAGTTGCTGCAGGTGTCGGGTAAGGTACATCCCAAATGGGGCATTGTACTCAATTATGGGCCTGATGAGGGATGAGTAAAGGGGCATAATGACCTCCCTTGATCTAGATGTGAATCCTGTCATGATAAGGTGGACTATATAGAAGGTCTTCCTAGCCACTTTGGAAATGTGGTTGTCAAAGTAGAGGTTACTATCAACTTGGGTCCCCAGGTCCCTAATTACTTCTTCTGTACTTAATGGATTACCTCCTATGTGGTAATTTGTGGGCACTTTGATTTTGCCAAAGGGTATAACTATACACTTTTTGGCATTTAGTTTAAGGCCATGGCTCTGGCATCAGTTATCCATCTCTATGAGACCCTTGTGGAGGATGCTTGTGTCAGCTGGAGAGTCAATTATGGCACCCAGTTTGCAGTCATCTGCGAACTTGGTCAGCCACAGTCCTCCCGTGTTAGCCTGTACCTCAGAAAAATATATTCCGAATAAGAGAGGTCCCAGGACTGAGCCCTGTAGGATGCCACTTGTAACTGGTTTAGAGTCTGACATGGCTCCAGCAATTCTGACCATGTGGGTTCTGTCCTTGAGCCAGTTTGCAACCCATCTTATGACATAGGGGTTTATATTTAGGCTGGAGAGTTTGTCTACGATGCCCGAGTGGGGTATTGTGTCAAAGGCTTTTGCGAGGTCTAGGTAAGCTGTGTGGACCACCTTACCCTCATCAATGGCCTTGGTGACTGTTTCAAAGAAATCTACCAGGTTCAGGAAGCAGGATCTGCCCTTGACAAAGCCGAATTGGGTAGGATCCAGTGTCTGTAGGTCCCCAAAGTCTTTGTTTATGAGCTCCATAATGATCCTCTCCATAGCTTTGCAGACCAGGCTAGTCAGGCTTATGGGGCGGTAGTTTCCAGGGTCCGTAGAGGCGCCTCCTTTGTGGAGTGGGACTACTGTTGCTGTACACCATTCTTTGGGTACATATCCTGTAGTAAGGCTAAGATTGAATAGCAGCTTTATGTGAGGGTATAGCTCTTCTTGGAGTTCATGTAGCACGCAGCCCGGGACACCATCCAGTCCCATTGATGCTGTGTTTCTTGCTTTGGAGAGGGCGGCTCTCACCTGGGCATCTGAGATGTCAGGGAGGCAACACTCTGCTGGGATAGATATTTGTCCTTTTGGGGGGGGGGGGTTGCACTGAACCTGTCTGCCAGGATGTTGGCAATGTCTGAGGGTTCAGTGTATTTATTGTTATTATGGACTAACTCTGAGCATATCTGGGAGTTGCCACCCAGGTTTCTAACATAACTAAAGAAAGCCTTATGATTATCTCTTGTTGCTTGTGCAATTTTTCTCTCAAAAGTGGCCTTGGATGTTTTTATGAGTGATCGTAGTTTTTTGCTAGTACTGATCAGAAATGCCTTCCCTTTTAGGGATTTTGCTCTATCATGTAGTAGCATCCTCCTTCTGTTGTATAGCTTATTTATGGCTGGGGTCCACCAGACATGACGCCTGCCTTTGGGGGAATGGGTCTTGGTTTTATTTGGGATTGCATGATCCATGCATTCCTGAAAGTGTCCATAGAATGCGTTTATAAAGGATTCAGCAGATAGGGCCATGGTTTCCACTGGCCTGGGGCCTTGAAGGATTCCACTTTGGTTTTAAGAAGTGTGAAGTTACCTTTTGAGAAGTTCTTCACTGTGGTCTTTTATGCTTGGGGTGGGGGCGGGATGTGGATTTCTAGTGAGATTAATTTATGGTCCAATCTTACCAATGAGGGGTATACTTCTGGTATGGAACATTGTGTTCCCATGTTGGTGATGATCAGATCTAGCATGTTT
Organism: Protopterus annectens; assembly: GCF_019279795.1. NCBI lineage: Eukaryota > Metazoa > Chordata > Ceratodontiformes > Protopteridae > Protopterus > Protopterus annectens. The sequence continues at coordinate 1,618,962,323 of NC_056725.1, read as the reverse complement.
TTCCCTCTTGTGGGAGTGGTGACCAATTGTTCCATAGCAGTTGAGTTTATGAATTCTAGGAACAACTGGGCTAGGATGTTGGGGCTTGAGTAATGCTCCCAGTCTATGTTTGGATAGTTGAAGTTCCCCAATATGATGGTGTTTGGAGAGACCTTCATATTCTCCAGTGTCTTCAGGAAGGTCAAGTGGGTTTCCTGAGTTTAAGAGGGTGGTCTGTAGCATGCTACAAACTGAAAGGCAGTTTTGTCCACTGTTAGTTGCACATGGATGGTCTCCGATGCTTCGTGCAATGCCACTAACCTGGAGGTGTGGGTGTCCTTGATGAATATGGATACTTCCCCTCCTTTTGTGGTTCAGTCTGAGTTTTGGGGCCGAAAAGCATGATATGAGGTATAACCTGGTAGTGCTGGGGTGCTCTCGGGAGCCTTGAACCGGGTTTCTGTCACTGCACAGACATTGATGTTCTCCATACTGAGGAGGGCTTCGAAAGCGTGCATCTTGAGGTTTAGACTTCTGGCATTCAGCAGCATTACCCTTAGTTTCTTTCTACTTGTGTTGTCTAAGGAGGTGGGTTTGTCTTTTGAGCCTTGCCTAAAAAAGGCACTATGGGGTTGGCAAGAGCCTTTGCCAATATCCGAAAGCCCAGGGGTGACAGGTGCAAGCCGTCCCTTGCAAAGCAATGTGGCTTGTTGAGCATGTCATCCTAGGCAGACAGATACTGGATCCCCTTTGAATGACACCAATACTTAAGCCAATTGCTGAAATTGATAATTTTGCCTTTATACTGAGGCATCATTCTTGGTGAGTGTAAGATGCTGCTCAAGGTCAGGGTCATACCGGCCTGGGCTACATGATCAGAGAGCTCCTCTATGTCTCTTTTCATGTAGTCCAGGGAGGTATGTCTCAGGTTATTCACACCAGCATGGACAATGACTGAGTCATATTTGTACTTGCTTTGGAGTGACCTGAGTGCTTGTGTTATGTGGCGGATTCTAGCGCCCGACAGGCAGCTCACTGTGACCTTTTCTTTGTTCAGCCTGGTGAGTGGGACGTCAATGTGTCTGACTATAGAGTCACCTATTACAAGTGTATCAGGTATGTTGTTGAGCCTTAAGGGTATTGGCTGTTTGGTACACTGACTTTGTGAGCTATGTGTTGTCTGTGTTTTGTTTTGGGGTAGTGGTCACTTGGGTGTCTGCTTTGGAGGTCTCTGCTGTTTTGGAAGATTTTTATTTAGAGCCTCCAAATATGTTTTTGTGTGTTTATGTGTTTGGTCTGCAGTTGTGGTAGGACTATGCGAGACTGGATTTGTGGTGTGTGTGGTTACCTTCCCCTCCTGACTGGTTACGCTAGTACTGAGTCGAGAGAGCTCAGCCTCCAGTTTGGCTATATGATTGCATCTCTCACATATATTTCTACTTGTTGGGAGGAGGAGAGGGTTGTCTGTGTACATGAGGCAGTTGTAACATTGCCTCACGATTCCCTGATTCACCAGCTGGACTGGAGAGGAAACCAGTAACTGACCTTTGGACATGCTAGAATAGTAAAGGAAACTCCTTTGCAACTGAATCAGAAAGGACCAATAGGGGATAAAGTACTCAAGGGGAGTATATGAAGATGTAGTGCTTATTTAGATTATTAGTGCTTAACTTTATAGAAATTGCTTATATGAGCAAGTGCAGGGTTTTAGATTTAGAATAGAGTGTTTAATTTGAGAGTTAGAGCAGTTCCAAGGGAAAAAGTGAAGAGTAGACTTTGTGGAGCCGGGAATAGTTTAAACCCGATTAACCAGCGCTGCCCGACACGCAAAATCACGCAAAGCCGCGCTAAGCGATTTTATACCAGTAGACTGATGACTCTACTTTTTATACCCTCACCTCAAAATCTTAACTCCAGTAACTTACCCCTGAGTCCTTCAGTTCCATTACAACCTCGCTATCCAACCTCAACCTCATACTAAATGCCAAAAAGACAAAACTACTCCTTTTCCACCCCTAAGACACATACTGTAGTCAAAACCAATTTCAAAATTACACCAGAAGGCAATACAATTCACTTAATGTTAAATACATTAGTTGGTGCCACCTTTGAAGACAACTTGAAATTCAACCTGCATTTTCAACAAATAATCAAATAATCAAAGCTAAAACACCAAAAGAAGGTTTCCTACAAAGAACCTAACATTAGTAGCATCAGTGGCTCAACAGTTTGCATGCTTACCTTTGGTGCTGGATTATTAGAAGGCTGTAGGTTCTCTTCCAACTCCAGGTGATTGGATTAATTTTCAAATTGATGACACTAAACTGAGGTCCCATCTGCTCAAGCTGGTAGTAACCTGGGTAACTTAGGTAGATGTAAAAGATCCCATGTAACTTATTGCAAAGAGTAGGACTTCTTTGTTTACAAAATTTCTATATAAAATAACAACACAGCATAACAATAGTAAACACACATTCTGAAATTAAACATTTTCACACTCCACATTTTACCCCACACTCTTTTTACTATAACCAAAATTTTATTAATCTTATAATTTCATCTAAATCCAGTTTGCATGCATTTCTTTTGTTCTAACTTTCCAGATATTAAATATATTTCTCATGCAAATTTTGTAGCTTGTATCTTATCTTTACCTTCTCCACAAAATCCATAGACATTTTTCCATATTAATTTCTTCTAACCCTTCCATCCATTCCTAGTTTCTTAATTTTCCATAACTTAACTATTCAAGAGTACTCCAAAAAAAGGATACTCCATTGTCTCATTATCCCCACATTTTATACATACTTTAAGACCTTGCACAACATTGACATCTTTACTGATGTCTGAGAACTGTGGTATCAGGTGGTGGAGTTGTTATACTCATTTATGACTTTATTAATGCAAATTTACTATGACATTCACCTGAGAAAGAATTGATTGTGCTTGAATCTCTAGCATACTTTAATGGACCTAGTCTACATATTGTTTGTTGTTATAGAAGTACAAATATAAATAATGATCAGCTGACTACTTTTTTAAATGTATTGATAATGAAACCTGAACAATGTGATTATAACAGGTGATTTTGACCTTCCAAATATAGGTTAAAAACAGCTGTATATGGTAGTAGCTTAGATCGTGAATTTTAAGACTGATTGTTATTAAGAAATATGACATGAATGATCGATTTTCCAAAACGAAATTAAGCATTTTTGGTTTTATTACTAATGGATATTTATACTAAAATGCATTGTTACGTCCCTGCCCTCCTTTGGCATATCTGACCATTTAACATTTGAATTCTCCTTGGACCAGAATTGTGATACTGATAGCCAAGTATTGACTAATTAAGACCTTACTGAGCTTAGAAAATGTAATAAGCTTATTGATATAGTTAGTTAAATAGACAGATTTACAATCCTTTCTTCTTCTTCTTCTTTATCACAAGGGATAAGAAACTAAGAGTAATGCTACTCAATGCCAGAAGTCTAAACCTCAAGATGCATGCACTCGAAACTCTCCTTAGCATGGAGAACATCGATAGCTGTGCAGTAACAGAAACCTGGTTCAAGGATCCCGAGAGCACCCCAGCACTACCAGGTTATACCTCATACCATGCTTTTTGTCCCCAAAACTTGGACCGAACCAGAAAAGGAGGGGGAGTATCAATATTCGTCAAAGATACCCACACCTCCAGGTTGGTGGCACAGCATGAAGCATCAGAGACTATCCATGTGCAACTAACAGTGGGTAAAACTGCATTCCTGTTTATAGCCTGCTACAGACCACCCTCCCAAACCCAGGAACCCCTTCCTGAGAACACTGGAAAATATGAAGGTCTCTCCAAACACCATTATATTGGGCGACTTCAACTACCCAAACATAGACTGGGAGCATTACTCTAGCTCCAACACCCTAGCTCAAAGGTTCCTAGAATTTATAAACTCAAATGCTATGGAACAACCCGTTACCACTCCCACAAGAGGGGAAAACATACTTGACCTGATCATTACCAACATGGGGACTCTATGCTTCAGACCAGAAGTGTATCCCTCACTGGTAAGATCAGACCATAAACTAATCTCACTGGATATTCACATCCCAACCCCACCCCTTGTCCAGAAAACCACAGTGAAAAACTTCTCTAAAGCAAATTTCACACTCCTCAAAACCAAGGTGGAATCCTTCAAAGCCGCCGGGCCTGTGGAAAATACGTCCCAGACCGCAGAATCCTTTATAAATGCATTCTATGAACACCTTCAGGAATGCATGGATCATGCAATCCCAAATAAAACCAAGACCCAATCCTCCAAAGGCAGATGTCCTGTCTGGTGGACCCCAGCCATAAACAAACTATACAATAGAAGGAGGAAGCTAGTACATGATAGAGCAAAATCCCAAAAAGGGAAGGCATCTCTGATCAGTGTTAGCAAAAAACTACGGGCACTCATAAAATCGTCTAAGGCCAGCTTCGAGAGAAAAATTGCACAGGACACTAAGGATGATCACAAGGCTTTCTTTAGTTATGTTAGGAACCTGGGTGGGAATTCCCAGATATGCTCAGAATTAGTCCAAAATGACAAAAAATACACCGAACCCACAGACATTGCCAGCATCCTAGCTGACAGGTTCAGAACAAAATTCTCCCCCCCCCCCACCAAAAGGGCAAAGATCTATCCCAGCAGAGTGCTGCCCCCCTGACATCTCAGATGCTCAGGTAAGAGCCGCCCTCTCCAAAGAAAAAAACACAGCATCAATGGGACCAGATGGTGTCTCGGGCTGCGTCCTACATGAACTCCAAGAAGAGCTAAACCCAAACATAAAACTACTGTTCAATCTCAGCCTTACCACAGGATATGTACCCAAAGAGTGGCGTACAGCAACAGTGGTCCCTCTCCACAAAGGTGGTGCCTCAATGGATCCTGGAAACTATCGCCCCATAAGCCTGACTAGCTTGGTCTGCAAAGCTATGGAAAGGATCATCATGGACCTCATAAATAAAGATATTGGGGACCTACAGACACTGGATCCTACCCAGTTCGGCTTTGTTAAGGGCAGATCCTGCCTCTTAAACCTGGTTGATTTCTTTGAAACAGTCAGCAAGGCCATTGATGAGGGGAAGGTGGTCCACATAGACTACCTGGACCTCGCAAAAGCCTTTGATACAATACCCCACTCGGGCATTATAGATAAGCTCACCAGCTTAAATATAAACCCCTATGTCACTAGATGGGTTGCAAACTGGCTCAAGGACAGAACCCACATGGTTAGAATTGCTGGAGCCATGTCAGACTCCAAACCAGTTACAAGTGGCGTCCCACAAGGCTCAGTCCTGGGACCTCTCTTGTTCGGTATATATTTCTCGGAGGTACAGGCCAACACGGAAGGACTGTGGCTGACCAAGTTCGCAGATGACTGCAAACTGGGCACCATAATCGACTCTCCAGCCGACACAAGCATCCTCCAAAAGGGCCTCATAGAAACAGACAACTGGTGCCAGAGCCATGGCCTCAAGCTAAATGCCAAAAAGTGTATAGTCATCCCCTTTGGCAAAACAAAGTGCCACAAATTACCACATAGGTGGTAATCCATTAAGTACAGAAGAAGTAATTAGGGACCTGGGGACCCAAGTTGATAGCAATCCCTCATTTGACAACCACGTGGCCAAAGTGGTTAGAAAGACATTTTATATAGCCCACCTAATCATGAAGGGATTCACATCTAGATCAGGGGAGGTCATCGTGCCTCTTTACTCATCCCTCATCAGGCCCATAGTTGAGTACAATGCCCCTTTTGGAATGTACCTTACCAGACACCTGCAGCAACTGGAAAAACCCCAAAAGTACCTCACCAAGAGGATCAAAGGGCTCAAACAGATGCCATATGCTGCCCGGTTAAAGAAACTCCAGCTCTACTCAGTGGCATACCGCCTGCTCAGAGGCGATCTGTGCCTGACGTATAAAGCCATGTCCAATCCGGAATTAATGGACATGCTGCACCTCAGAAAATCCAAATCCCATCGAGCTACGTGCTCGAGAGACTTGAACCTCAGCACTGAAATAAATAGGACATGCTGGAGGACAGATTCATAACCCAGAGGCTCCCTTCACTCTGGAATAAAATCCCAGTCCAGGTTAGGCAGAGTCCCTCATTGACTCTCTTCAAGAGGAATCTTGATGAGTGGATGGGGGATCGTAGGTTTACCCCGGGTATCACTTCTGTGTCACTGTTAGACAGAAGCACAGTATACTAACCTCGAAAAAGGGCATAGCAAAATTAATTTAAAATGGGTGGCGAAGGCCAAACACACTCTGGCTAGGCTTATAAATGCCCTAGGGCAGATAGCCTAGTATGAACCTATGAACCTATTTAATTAATTTGAAAGTAAAGGTTGAAACATTGTGAATTCATAAAAAAGGTTGTTTTGGATAATCCTAAATATGTTAAGTCATGGTGGTGGAACAAAAGATTAGCAAACCTATTAAGAAAACAAAGAAGACGGTATAGGACATGTAACCAGTGTGTCTCAAGTAATCACTTAATAAAGTATGGACAGTAGAGCGTCTAAATAAAGAAACTAGGAATGCATATGAGAACTCATTGATAAAGTGTCTAGACCTGAAAACAATCATATCTACATTAATACAGTGCAAAAATATGTCACCAAAAAGAGTGGGGCCATTTTTTACAAGGATACTCTCCTTAGCAATATGAATTAGCAATGGTTCTGAATAATTATTTTGCTGCACTTATGTAATACAAGGAGATTTCACATGTTGGACATTTAACACTTGAAATTTTTTAAAAAAAAATATATGCCCCATAATCAAGGAAGAAATTGATAAAAAAATTATTCAAGATTAAAAAAACAATAGCTCAGAGAGACCACATTTAATACTAGGTTGCTTCATATATACGACAAAAGATCAATTAATTAAATCAATATCTATATCATCTAATATGCCTATATGTATATTGTTCCTGACTAGTTAAATCTTGCCAATATAGTGCCTATATATAAAGTAAGATATTATGATACCATCATCAATTATCGCTTCATTTGTCTAATATCAATATTAATGAAATGTTTTAAAATATGTTTATCAGCTATTAGAAATGAGGGAAAAGAATTGAATTTAATTAATAATAACCAACATAATTTTATGAGTAAGTGCTCTACATTTACCAGTCTTGTACACTTTTACAACAATGTTAGTAAATCCTTGCACAAAAGCTTTGAAATTATCTCAAATGTGGTATTAATCAACTCTCTCATCACAAAGAATGTTAATACATATGTTATTAATTGGTAAATGTTTGGCTCAATAACAGGAATTGATGTGTTAAATCAAAGAGTCACTTTTCTAGTTGGTCAGAAATTAGCTCTAGTGTCCCCAGGAGTCTGTATTGGGCCTGTTACTGTTAAATTTTGTAATTTATTCTTTATCTAATAACAAGTACTGCATGTCCAAATATGTAGACAACATTAAAATAGGTAAGTTGTAACAAGTGCTACTGATTATATTAAATTCAGATCGTATGTCCTGGAGATAGATAATTGACTTAGGGATCATGGTTTGTTCATAGATATTATAATGAGATTTTTGAGTGTAATGAGTTAGGCATCTGTATAATTCACAGTCTGGACTTTACAAATAATATCTGCACAGTCACAGTAAAGGCAATGTGAGTTATGGGACTCGTATTAAAATGCTGGCACTGGATCAGGGAGGATCTTAGTTAAATTGGTTACAACCTATGTAAGACCAGTTACTCAATATAACTCGCTATTTTGTTCATATTCTAAAGGAGATCTAACATTACTGGAAAATATTCAAAGGAAGTTAAGTTAATATATTAATGAATGCCAAAATTTTTGTTACGAAGAATGTTTGAAGAAGTTGGAGTTATATTCCACAACTTATCACTGACTACATGGACAGGTATGTCTGGCAAATCATTTACTGCAAGATGAAGACTTTAGGCTATTGTATTTTTTTCTGTTTTTGTTTTGTTCCCTACTTCCCCACATCACTCTTCAGCACTCTACCCAGTGTATCACATTGCTTGGTCTACTGGCAACCTTACTTACTCTCCCAACCCCAGGACTGGGGCTGGGGTAGAACTTAATGAGTTCTTGGGAGTCTGAGTGACTACTTCTGTGGGGGGGGAAGAGTTTTTTTTTTTTATGACCTACCCAGTTTAATAATCAAGGTAACAAAATACAAAGTGTTATAAAAATAAATATTTAAATGAGGCTATACTTGAAGACATACTGCTTCACAGCTGCTTCTGTTTTTTTCATTCATGCCGAAAAACGTAATTAAAAAATGTTATCAGATTCATATCAAGAATGAGGGTTAGTTACTGAAGATCAATATTTTTATTTATTCTTTGTAGACTAGAGTGATAAGATGGTCCTTCTTCCTTTTTCAGCCACAAGTGTGACGCACAAGTGGGTGGCCACGGTGGTGCAGTGGTTAACATTGCCGCCTCACAGCAAGAGGTTCTCCAGTTCGATCCTCGGCTGGGGTGCCTCCTGTGCGGAGTCTGCATGTCCTCCCTGTGGTCGTGTGGGTTTCCTCCGGGTGCTCCAGTTTCCTCCCACATCCCAAAGACATGCTGCAGGTGGATTGGACACTCTAAATTGGCCCTAGGTGTGTGTGTGTGTGTGTGTGTGTGTGTGTGTGTGTGTGTGTGTGTGTGTGTGTGTGTGTGTGTGTGTGTGTGTGTGTGTGTGTGCCTTCCATGGAAGGTTGGGCACCAGGCTGCCAGCTCGACACTGTAAAACTCCACTGCCAATCATGAGCGGACAGGTGATCCGCTGTGGCGACCCCTAACTGGGAAAAGTTGGAAGAAGAAGAAGTGTGACGCACAAGTCACAAAAGTACAAGCAAAAGATTCAAGTATAATGCTTCAAGGATTACACAAGTACAAAAACAATTGTTTACAGAATTTCTGCATAGCCTAAACTCTTCTGTTGTCCAACATTCTAAATCCATTTAACCTACCAAGGACTCATATAAATGCAGTAATACCTGTACTGAAAAGTTTCTATAGGAGAGAAACTGGAGTCAGGATATGAAAAAAGCATGACTGAAGAATTGAAGAGAGAGGAGAAAGCTATGAGAGAAGCAAGTAGGAGTGGAATAGTTATTGATCAGAGGAGTGGGTATAGTCATTAATTGACTGGTGCAGAAGGAGTCGATGTGCTACTACATGCATATATGACTAGTCATTGAATCCATTAGGAAATATGCCTGTTATCTGGTCATGTTGATGCTGTGTGAAAATATTTTTCAGAATTCGGTTAAATGTACTGGCTGCGCCCACCATTGGGGTCAGTTCTAAATGAAAGACAAACTATACAGAAGAAGTAATAAAGCAATGCATAGCAGTTTCTACAGCTAAGAAAGTTTTTTTTACTATCAGCTGAGTCACCCATTATTTGGATATAATATTGTCAACTAATTTTTCTGTTGTCCACTCTTGACAGCATTCTTTATTTATTTATTTATTTATTTGTTTGTTTGTTTATTTATTTCTATAGTTAACCAAGTAAATGAACTGGTTGTAATGCCAGACTACTTTCATTCATGACCTACTACAGACAGCAACAATAAGCATACAGTAGTGTGCACTTGCATAAGAACAAATTATATAAAGACACATCATCAGTGAACTAGGTACATGCATATTAGTAACTCAACATTTCTTTTAGCCAAATGAGCATAAATCACCCAGTACATTTGGGCAACAAGAACTGTATTCAATGAGAAACAGAGCAAAAAGGAAAATAATCATGATAATGAAGATGAAGATGATAAATATGATGGCAACTGTCCCTCAATATGTCCCCAATAAAACAAATGCTTACAGATTTTCAAAATCGTATCAGTCATCTAGGTCGATGTTCATGATAATAATGTCACCTCCTCCACAAACAGGTGATTGCAATTAATCTTTATGGGACAATTAATTTTAGTATACATTATAACACTTCATTCCTTATTATCTTGCCACTGCCTTTACATACAGATCATTTCAAGTGCAATCTGTATCTACCTAGTCTGGATTTCACAAGGGGAGATCATGCTTGTTACACCTTGTGGATTTCTTTGAGACAGTCACAAGGGCCCTGGATGAGGGAAAATCTGTGCATACAGCCTACTTAGGCCTGGCCAAGGCATTTGACACTATCCCTCACTCAGGCATCATTGATAAACTCTCCCAGTTAGAGATCAACCCTGATATCGTAAGGTGGGTTGCAAACTGACTCTCTGATAGAACCCATACAGTCAAAATAGTGAAATCCACCTTCAACAGCAGATCCATTAACTCTGGTGTTCCACAGGGATTGGTCCTGCGACCTCTACTATTTGGAATCTATTACTCCAAAGTACAAGCTAAAACCAAGTGCCTGTGGCTGACAAAGTTTGCTGATAACTGCAAACTGGGTGCAGTCACATAATTTCCAAAGATGTCAACATCCTTCAAAAAGGTCTTATGTAAACAAATAACTGGCACCAAAGTCATGGCCTCAAACTCAATGCAAAAAAATGTATTATCATCCCTTTTGGCAACAGCAGTGTTCCTGCAAATTACCACATCAATGGCAATACCCTAAGTACACACTCAGTTTTGAGAGATCTGGGCACGCAGGTTGACAGCAACCTTGCCTTTGATCACCATGTCTCCAGAGTGATAAGAAGGGCATTCTATATGGCTCACCTTATAAGTAAGGGTATTGCCTCAAGAAAAAGTGAAGTTATCACCTCCCTGTACTCTTCACTCATTAGGCCAAAAATTGAGTACAACGCCCCTTTTGGTATGTACCTTTCAAAGCACCTGCAGCAATTAGAGAGACCACAGCGGTTCCTCACAAAGAAAATTCAAGGTCTTTAGCAGCTATCCTATGTGGATCAGCTGAAATCATTGTCACTTTAATCTGTTTTATGCAGACTATTCAGAGGCAGTCTCTGACCACGTTTTATTGAAAATGCTGCACATCCACAAGTCAAATGGCACACGGGGTTACTCGCTATAAAGACCTAAACCTGGTATGTGACATCAATAGAACCTGCTGTAGGGACAGATTTGTCTACCAGAGGTTACCACACATTTTGAACAAACTCCCACTTCACATCAAACAGAGCACCTCATTGGCCCTCTTCAAACACAGTCTGGACGATTGGATAGTTAACCATAAATTCACTCCGAGGGTTCCACCAGTGTCCCTCTTGGACAAGGGCAATAGGTACTGATCATGGTAATAAGGGTAAACTTTGGCTAGGCTTGTAAGGGCCTTCGGGCCATTAGCCTAGTCTATGATCGTGTGATCTTTGCTGTTCAGCTTCCTCATATGAACCATGGTATTTTAAGCTTGTATCCAATGTGGCAATCAAATATGGTTTATATACATATATCCAAGACTCTAGTTCAGACATCTTCTTCCTAATATTTCTAATAGGTTCATATGTTCATAAGTACTTACTAGGTTATTGATCTGTGAGGATCTTAAGAAGCCTACCCTTTCCCATATAAGTGTTTAGCTCTTTTATCTGTATGAATAACCTAAGGTGGGCAAAACAAGGAATGTGGGTCATTTACTTATTACCCCTATCTATGAGGGACATGGGTAGTAAAATGGGGAAGTATTTGTGGTTTTTCATGCATTCTTTTCAAATTCCAGAGAAACAGAAGTTGTTGTTGTTGTATCTTTCAGCTTTTCCCGGTTAGGGGTTGCCACAGCGGGACTCCGGTCCACTAATGATTGGCAGTAGATTTTTACGTACCGAGTTGCCAGCTCTGACGTATAACCTTCAACAAAGGTATGCCCATTCACGCATGTCTCCACACAGAAGACGCTCTAGCTGAGAATCGAACAGGACAACATCTTACTGTGAGGTGACAACGCTACCGCAGCACCACCACTGCAGTCCAGAGAAACAGAAGTACTTTGATTTATGTGGAATGAAAGATGATTCCAAAGAAGCAAGATCCTCTGTGATATATATCTGTCACTCCAAACATGTTTTTGTTGCAAAATAGATTTTGGTCTCTTGAGCAGACATCAATGCTACCATTAGACTTGCAAATGTGTAACATGTCTGACCTGGTAGGGTCTGTTAAGGCTGTATACTAGAAGCAGAGGTCACCTCAAAGAAGCCTGTAAGATAATGAGAAGCGGGACAAGAATTTGATATTTTCTGTATAGTTTTTATGGTTTGGCCCTTAATTTTTTGTAATGAGAAAGCAATGTGGTCATTCCATTTGAAACAAGTGCTTGGACAGGTACATAATGAAAGAGGTATTATACACAATGATTAGCCTGATGACAGCTGAGTACAGCAAAATGATCACAACCACTGACGTGTATGCCATACCCTTAGATATAAGCTGCTTGGTGAAAAAGGACTTCCTTACAATATTGGATACATGGCAGGCAAGGGCAGTTCATTGTCAAGATAGGTGTCCAGGACCCTGACTATGGGATCAACTTAAAGGGATGATGTCAATGCAATAGTTACAAGGGAAATCATGCTTGCAAAAGGATATTATTATATATTTAGTTTTAGTCCATGGGTTTGACACCAGCTATTAATCTGGGAAAGGCCCTATTGTAGGATCATTGTGTCCTCAAGGGAGATTATTATGGCTCTGAGTTTACAGTCATATACAAACATTGACAGTCCTATATCCTTAACATTTACTTTGCTGCCAAGTAATAAATGCCAAAAGGAAGTGGCCAAAGGATCGAATCCTATGGTAAATCACTAGTGGATGTCTCTTGGAGGAGTTCTAGCTGCTTACCATCTTTTCCTGAGTTCTGTCTGAGAGGTGATTTACTATCCAATAAGTTATACTGGGAATTATGTTTAGCTGAGAGAGTTTATCTATGACAGCTGAGTGCGGGACGGTGTTAAGTCCTTTGTGAGGGCTAGATATGCAGTGTGTACAGATTTGCCCTTGTCCATTGATTCAGTAGCCTTCTCAATGAAGTTGACCTGGATGAATAGTCAGGATTTGCACTTGATGAATCTGGTCTTCATTTTAGAGTTTGCAAGTTACCTATGTCATTATTAATTAATTCCATATTAACCCATTCCATGGCTTTGCAGATGAGGTATGGTCCACTGATGCCCCTCCCTTGTGCAGTGAGATGACTGTTGCTATCCTCCATTCATTCACCATGGAGTCTGCTTTGAGGCTGATATTGAATAGCTTCTGAAGGGTATTTGACAAGTTATGTTTTAGGCTGACTAGTACATTGCATTTACTACCTTTGGAGCCATGCAGTAGCCGTACGTGCATCACGCAGTCATTTGGTTTTGACCAGTACATAGCCCAGTATGTGATCTGGCCCCATAGATGTAGAGTTCTTGGCTTGGACAGTACTTTCATGACTTGTTCTTGGAAGATTTGAGGGGTATGTAGAATAGATATGTCTTCCGGATCTGAATATGTGATATCATTTAATATTAACTCTGTGCACTATTAAGCATTGTTTCTGAGATTCCTAACTTAATTAAATACACCTTTAGGGTTATCCTTCACCTGGCTGGCTATTCTTACCTCATTTCTGGCTTTGACTGATTTGATCAAGGTACTTCTCTGTAAAGTTTAGCAATAGTGTACTTGCCATCTTTAGAGTTGAACTTATTTTGCTTGCAATGTTTTTTTTTTTTCTTTTATTATACATCTTGTTTATATTTGTATTCTACAACAGGGGGCTATTTTTAAATGTGCATTGTATTTACTTCAGAGGGGAACATATGTCTCTATGTAGCTATTTACATCTGCATACAATTTAGTGGTAAAAAGACTCCACACAAACAGTGGGGTCAACAAGTTGGAAGGAACTTTTCACTTTAGCCAGGTCATCATTCTGTTTTAGTGGATTAGCCTTAGTATAATTCCTGAATGCCGAGGGATTGGAAGATATGTCAGGCTTCAGTCTTACAGTAAATTGGACTCACTTGTGGTACAATTTGTCCAAGGAGGAAGATGCAGCTGCTTAAGAGCAAAACTGTTCAATATTGGTAAGGACCAAGTCCAAGATTTTATCACTCTTGGTTGGGGTCCAGAGAGTTTGTATTGATAAAGTCCAGGAATGTTTAGGCATACCCATACTTCTCAACCCCTTAAAGCAAGAAATCTGGACAAAGCCATAACTAATGAGGGGACAAAGGCCCCAAAATAGGAATAGCTTTTTAATATTGCTCTTACAAACTTAGAAAGTTGATAGAATAATAGGTATTACATTAGCATGAATGTCATAATTTTCTGACTTCGATCCACAATGACATGCCAATGATTTGCCAGAACACCAACATTTTATGAGGAAAAGATCAAATATTTCAGAGAAAAAACATTCTGTAAAAATCTGGACAGTTGAGAGGTATGGTACCATTATGAGAATGTATACATCTCTCAGTTGATGGTGGGGTACTTCAAGTCTCCCAGGTGAATGCTATTTGGCTTAATGCACAGGGACTGCATACCATGGGGTGAGAAAGACCTAGAGGAAGTCCTATATTTAACTATGATATGATATGATAAATGACCTTATCAACAGTAAGTTGAAAGTGGAGGAGTTCCAAGTCCTTATTTTTATGTAATGAATCTCAAGGCAAAATTATTTTAATGCATTGGGCCGAACATGCGGTAGTAACTAAAAGTTTGCACTGATGGAGAAATCTCATTAGTCTTGAACCAGCACTGATGGACTGATTTCACTGGTCTTGAACCAGCACTGATGGACTAATCTCATTGGTCTTGAACCCGGTATCTCTGAAGATACATATATCTGTGTTTTCCAGGGTAAGGAGCACTGGTAGGGAGTATAGATTTTTGTCAAGTCTCTTAGCAAAGAGCAGCAGTACTTTAGGTTCATAAGTTCATAGGTGGTTACTAGGCTATTTACCTAAAGGTATTAATAGGCCTAGCCATGTGTCCAATATAATGTTAGAAAACCCAATATAAAGGATCTTGTCTAGACTCTAGATCTTAGATAGCAATGACTGCCCATGTCTAGGAGGGCCATAGGTGAAATCCCCGGCAAGAATTTATGGTTTCCCATCCAGTCATCGAGGCTACGCTTAAACAGAGTCATAGAAGGGCTCTGCCTAATATGAACTGGTAGCCTATTCCAGAGGAACGCCAACCTCTGAGTGACATATCTGTCTCTCCAGCAGGTCCTATTTATGGCACATGCCAGGTTAAGTCCCTGGTGCAGGTGAACCTTGTCCCATTTGACTTGTGTATGTGCAGCATTGCTCTGTAGGCCAGACACAAGTCTCTTCTAAGTCATCTGTATACTACTGAGTACAGTGATAGTGACTTCAGTCTGTCAATGTATAACATGTGCTGGAGACCCTGAGCTTTCTTGGTTAGAAATCTTTGAGGTCCCTCAAGTTGCTGCAGATGCCTGGTAAGGTACACACCAAAGGCAGCATTGTACTCTGTTACTGGCCTGAACAGGATCAAGTACAAGGAAGTTATGACCTCTTTTACTCTTTTGGCAATGCCTTTGCTAATGAGATGTGCAAAGTAGAATGCCTTCCAAAGTTTAGGCTGCTGTCAACTTGCATTCCCAAGCCTCTCACTACTGAATTGTTACATAGGGTATTATTATTTATATGACAGTCTGCAGGGATATTCTTTTTACTTAAGTGGATGATAATGCATTTTTAGCACTGATTTTAAGTTCATGGCTTTGGCATCAATCACTGTTTTGTGTAAGTCCCTTTTGAAGTATATTGCCAATGTTTGGGGATTCAATGATACATCTAATTTGCAGTTTTCAGCAAACGTAGTCAGCCGCAGCCCCTGTTTTGGCCTGAACTTCTGAGAAGTATATTCCAAATAATAGGGGGCCCAGCACTAACCCCTTGGAACTCCACTGCTAACAGGTCTGCTGGTTGCGGTAAAGTCTCCAGCTTTAACTGAGTGTGATCTGTCAATGATCCAGTTAGCAAACCACCTGAAAATATAAGGGTTGATATTCAACTGGCAGAGTTTATCAATGATGTCCAAATGTGGCATTGCGTTGAAGCCCTTGGCTAAGTCAAGGTAGGCTGTATGTATAGATTATCCTTCATCTATAGCTCTGGTGATGTTTTCAAAGAAGTCCACCAGGTTTAACATGCATGACTTGCCTTTGACAAAACCAAACTGTGTCAGATCAGAGATCAACTATATCCTTATTTATAAGCTCCATGATAATTTGGTCCATGGTCTTACAGATAAGGCTGGTTAAGCTTATGGGTCTGTAGTTCCCAGGATCTGTTGCTCTATCTCCTTCATGAAGGGGGATGATGGCTGATGCTTTCCTTTCAGCAGGGACAAAACCAGTACTCAGACTATGGTTGACAAGAATGTCTAATGGAGTTTCTGACTCATGATTTAGACCATTTAAAACACAACCTGGATGTCTTCTGGTCCCATAAAGGCTGTGTTTTTGGCCTTAGAGAGAGCATTAATGACTTGCTCTTTAGAGATGTAAGGTGGAGGAGATGTAGAGGGAATGCTTTGTGGAATGTTAGGAGATGACAGGGGGTGAAATTTTCTCCATACCTGTCAGCTAATAGGTTAGCTATTTTTGCGGAACAGTATGCGTGATGCCGTCCACAGCTAGTTCAGCACATGTCTGGTTCCTATCTTTTAGGTTATGGATATAGCTGAAGAATGCCTTATGGTTATCCTTAGCTATGCTTGTTATTTTTTTTTTCAAAGTTGCCCTTAGAGGATTTTACAAGTTGTCTTATTTGTTTGTTCAAGCAGAGAAGGGTGTTCTTCCAATGGTGGGACCTCACTTTTTTATTCTTAGGCAACAAATTCATCCTCTTGTTGTATAACTTATTAATGCTAGATGCCAACCAAGAAGGCTTGTTTTTCTTGAGGATCTTGTTTTGATCCTATCAGGTATAGCTGTGTCAATACATTTATATAAGTGTTTGTAAAGGGCATTTGTGTATAGTTGTTGATCCCATCTGTGGGAACATGAGCTTGGAAGTTATTTATGCCATCCCCTAGGAGGGTATAATTAGCTTTGGTGAAAATTTTTAGCTTGATTTCACCTAAGATGATGATCCAAATTCTCTTTTGTTATGTTGGAAGCTTTATAAGACTGACATTGCCTAAAAAAGACATTTTGGGGGTGAATACGGATATGTTCTGTATGCAAAAGACTCATAGGGAAAAAACTTTGGACTGTCTATCATCTCCTCAGAGGCAAACATATATTGTACCCCTTTTGAATGACACCAGAAATTAATCCAGTCGTTGAAGTGAATAGTCTTTTTTTCACATTGTGGTATTGTTCCATTCTCACAGCACTGTGTGAGGCGTAGTACGGACAGCTTAACACTTTAAGAAGTGAAAGAATCAGGGTTTCTTGTAGCTTTACTGAGATTTCTTAACTTTAATATTTTTTCTTTTGTAAAAAGGAGATGTGAATGCCAGGGCCTAGGAAAAGAAGATCATGACTGCACTTCATTAGAGCTAGAAAGAAAGCTGCTTCCTGACTGAGTTACATCACTTCCTGAGGCTTGCTATAATGCTGTAAAACAAGTTAATCTAACTGTTATAAATAAAAGGCCACTAGATGGCAGCAACAGATCAAAAATGCTCAAACTGTACAATTATGATATAAACTGCCTGAATTGCTATGAAGGGCAGAATAGGTAGCATTGTTGGTAATGGTAGAATGTTACTCAAGGCTAGGATGATGTTTGCTCTGACACATATTCTGTGAGTTCCATCATGTCTGTCTTTATATAGGCCAGGGAGGTATACCTCAGAACATGCAAATCCACCTGTACCAGTGGTTCAACAACATGAATGTATGGGTGTTACAGTGAATCCTGGCACCTGATAGGTAAATGACTTTGACCTGTACAGTAGCACACTGATGTGTTTCACTATGGAGTCACCTATGACTTGGATATTGGATTGTGTGGAGAGTTGCCTTATGGGT